>NW_025538095.1:0-23228 GCF_020615455.1 Coregonus clupeaformis | reverse complement strand
CCTCATTAAGCTGGTTGAGAGAATGCCAAGAGTGTGCAAAGCTGTCATCAAGGCAAAGGGTGGCCATTTGAAGAATCTCAAATATAACGTACAGTGGGGGAAAAAAGTATTTAGTCAGCCACCAATTGTGCATGTTCTCCCACTTAAAAAGATGAGAGAGGCCTGTAATTTTCATCATAGGTACACGTCAACTATGACAGACAAAATGATGAAAAAAAATCCAGAAAATCACATTGTAGGATTTTTAATGAATTTATTTGCAAATTATGGTGGAAAATAAGTATTTGGTCAACAACAAAAGTTTCTCAATACTTTGTTATATACCTTTGTTGGCAATGACACAGGTCAAACGTTTTCTGTAAGTCTTCACAAGGTTTTCACACACTGTTGCTGGTATTTTGGCCCATTCCTCCATGCAGATCTCCTCTAGAGCAGTGATGTTTTGGGGCTGTCGCTGGGCAACACGGAACTTTCAACTCCCTCCAAAGATTTTCTATGGGGTTGAGATCTGGAGACTGGCTAGGCCACTCCAGGACCGAAATGCTTCTTACGAAGCCCTCCTTCGTTGCCCGGTGTGTTTGGGATCATTGTCATGCTGAAAGACCCAGCCACGTTTCATCTTCAATGCCCTTGCTGATGGAAGGAGGTTTTCACTCAAATCTCACGATACATGGCCCCATTCATTATTTCCTTTTACACGGATCAGTCGTCCTGGTCCCTTTGCAGAAAAACAGCCCCAAAGCATGATGTTTCCACCCCCATGCTTCACAGTAGGTATGGTGTTCTTTGGATGCAACTCAGCATCCAAACACGACGAGTTGAGTTTTTACCAAAAAGTTCTATTTTGGTTTCATCTGACCATATGACATTCTCCCAATCCTCTTCTGGATCATCCAAATGCACTTTAGCAAACTTCAGACGGGCCTGACATGTACTGGCTTAAGCAGCGGGACACGTCTGGCACTGCAGGATTTGAGTCCCTGGCGGCGTAGTGTGTTACTGATGGTAGGCTTTGTTACTTTGGTCCCAGCTCTCTTTTGCAGGTCATTCACTAGGTCCCCCGTGTGGTTCCTGGGATTTTGCTCACCGTTCTTGTGATCATTTTGACCCCATGGGGTGAGATCTTGCGTGGAGCCCCAGATCGAGGGAGATTATCAGTGGTCTTGTATGCCTCTTCCATTTCTAATAATTGCTCCCACAGTTGATTTCTTTAAACGAAGCTTCTTACCTATTGCAGATTCAGTCTTCCCAGCCTGGTGCAGGTCTACAATTTTGTTCCTGGTGTCCTTTGACAGCTCTTTGGTCTTGGCCATCGTGGAGTTTGGAGTGTGACTGTTTGAGGTTGTGGACAGGTGTCTTTATACTGATAACAAGTTCAAACAGGTGCCATTAATACAGGTAACGAGTGGAGGACAGAGGAGCCTCTTAAAGAAGAAGTTACAGGTCTGTGAGCCAGAAATCTTGCTTGTTGTAGGTGACCAAATACTTATTTTCCACCATAATTTGCAAATAAATTCATTAAAAATCCTACAATGTGATTTTCTGGATTTTTTTTCCTCAATTTGTCTGTCATAGTTGACGTGTACCTATGATGAAAATTAAAGGCCTCTCTCATCTTTTTAAGTGGGAGAACTTGCACAATTGGTGTCTGACTAAATACTTTTTTTCCCCACTGTATATTTTGATTTGTTTAACACTTATTTGGTTACTACATGATTCCATATGTGTTATTTCATAGTTTTGATGTCTTCACGTTTATTCTACAATGTAGAAAATAGTAAAAAGAAAAGAAAAACCCTGGAATGAGTAGGTTTGTCCAAACTTTTGACTGGTACTATATATATATATATATATATATATATATATATATATATATATATATATATATACACTGCTCAAAAAATAAAGGGAACACTTAAACAACACAATGTAACTCCAAGTCAATCACACTTCTGTGAAATCAAACTGTCCACTTAGGAAGCAACACTGATTGACAATACATTTCACATGCTGTTGTGCAAATGGAATAGACAACAGGTGGAAATTATAGGCAATTAGCAAGACACCCCCAATAAAGGACAGGTTTTGCAGTTGGTGACCACAGACCACTCCTCAGTTCCTATGCTTCCTGGCTGATGTTTTGGTCACTTTTGAATGATGGCGGTGCTTTCACTCTAGTGGTAGCATGAGACGGAGTCTACAACCCACACAAGTGGCTCAGGTAGTGCAGCTCATCCAGGATGGCACACCAATGCGAGCTGTGGGAAGAAGGTTTGCTGTGTCTGTCAGCGTAGTGTCCAGAGCATGGAGGCGCTACCAGGAGACAGGCCAGTACATCAGGAGATGTGGAGGAGGCCGTAGGAGGGCAACAACCCAGCAGCAGGACTGATACCTCCGCCTTTGTGCAAGGGGGAGCAGGAGGAGCACTGCCAGAGCCCTGCAAAATGACCTCCAGCAGGCCACAAATGTGCATGTGTCTGCTCAAACGGTCAGGAAACAGACTCCATGAGGGTGGTATGAGGGCCCCGACGTCCACAGGTGGGGGGTTGTGCTTACAGCCCAACACCGTGCAGGACGTTTGGCATTTGCCAGAGAACACCAAGATTGGCAGCAATTCGCCACCGGCGCCCTGTGCTCTTCACAGATGAAAGCAGGTTCAGACGAGCACATGTCACAAACGTGACAGAGTCTGGAGACGCCCGTGGAGAACGTTCCTGCCTGCAAACATCCTCCAGCATGACCGGGTTTGGAGTTGGCAGATGCTTTAGTCCAGGTCTGGGAGGAGATCCCTCAGGAGACCATCCGCCACCTCATCAGGAGCATGCCCAGGCATTGTAGGGAGGTCATACAGGCACATGGAGGCCACACACACTATTGAGCCTCATTTTGACTTGTTTTAAGGACATTACATCAACGTTGGATCAGCCTGTAGTGTGGTTTTCCACTTTAATTTTGAGGGTGACTCCAAATCCAGACCTCCGTGGGTTGATAAATTTGATTTCCATTGATAATTTTTGTGTGATTTTGTTGTCAGCACATTCAACTATGTAAAGAAAAAAGAATTTAATAAGATTATTTCATTCATTCAGATCTAGGATGTGTTATTTTAGTGTTCCCTTAATTTTTTTGAGCAGTGTATATACAGTGGGTAGAACAAGTATTTGATACACTGCCGATTTTGCAGGTTTTCCTTCTTACAAAGCATGTAGAGGTCTGTAATTTTTATCATAGGTACACTTCAACTGTGAGAGACGGAATCTAAAACAAAAATCCAGAAAATCACATTGTATGATTTTTAAGTAATTAAATTGCATTTTATTGCATGATATAAGTATTTGATCACCTACCAACCAGTAAGAATTCGGCTCTCACAGACCTGTTAGTTTTTCTTTAAAGCCCTCCTGTTCTCCACTCATTACCTGTATTAACTGCACCTGTTTGAACTCGTTACCTGTATAAAAGACACCCGTCCACACACTCAATCAAACAGACTCCAACCTCTCCACAATGGCCAAGACCAGAGACTGTGTAAGGACATCAGGGATAAAATTGTAGACCTGCACAAGGCTGGGATGGGCTACAGGATAATAGGCAAGCAGCTTTGGTGAGAAGGCAACAACTGTTAGCGCAATTATTTGAAAATGGAAGAAGTTCAAGATGACGGTCAATCACCCTCGGTCAGGGGCTCCATGCAAGATCTCACCTCGTGGGGCATCAATGATCATGAGGAAGGTGAGGGGATCAGCCCAGAACTACACGGCAGACCTGGTCAATGACCTGAAGAGAGCTGGGACCACAGTCTCAAAGAAAACCATTAGTAACACACTACGCCGTCATGGATTAAAATCCTGCAGCGCACGCAAGGTCCCCCTGCTCAAGCCAGCGCATGTCCAGGCCTGGCTCTGAAAGTTTGCCAATGACCATCTGGATGATCCAGAGGAGGAATGGGAGAAGGTCATGTGGTCTGATGAGACAAAAATAGAGCTTTTGAGTCTAAACTCCACTCGGGCCGTGTTTGGAGGAAGAAGAAGGAGGAGTACAACCCCAAGAACACCATCCCAACCGTGAAGCATGGAGGTGGAAACATCATTCTTTGGGGATGCTTTTTCTGCAAAGGGGCACAGACGACTGCACCGTATTGAGGGGGAGGATGGATGGGGCCATGTATCGCAAGATCTTGGCCAACAACCTCCTTCCCTCAGTAAGAGCATTGAAGATGGGTCGTGGCTGGGCCAGCATGACAACGACCCGAAAAACACAGCCAGGGCAACTAAGGAGTGGCTCCGTAAGACATCTCAAGGTCCTGGAGTGGCCCAGCCTGTGTCTCCAGACCTGAAACCTAATAGGAAAATCTTTGGAGGGAGCTGAAAGTCCGTATTCCCAGCGACAGCCCGAAACCTGAAGGATCTGGAGAGAAGGTCTGTATGGAGGAGTGGGCCAAAATCCCGCTGCAGTGTGTGCAAACCTGGTCTAGACCTACAGGAAACGTATGATCTCTGTAATTGCAAACAAAGGTTTCTGTACCAAATATTAAGTTCTGCTAGCTTTCTGATGTATCAAATACTTATGTCATGCAATAAAATGCAAATTCATTACTTAAAATCATACAATGTGATTTTCTGGATTTTTAGATTCCGTCTCTCACAGTTTAAGTGTACCTATGATAAAAAATTACAGACTTCTGCTTTGTAAGTAGGAAAACCTGCAAAATCGGCAGTGTATCAAATACTTGTTCTCCCCACTGTGTATATATATATATATGTGTATATGTATATATGTGTATATATATATATATATATGTATATGTATGTATGTATGTGTGTGTGTGTTCGGTCCTGAGCTTTCTTATATACTTATATCTCCTAGATATAGGACAAACACTTCTAAACCTTGTTTCTTGTCTTTTTGCCATTTGTATGAATGTATTCCAATGCATTTGTCTGGGACTTTTTTGGTTATTGTCCTGCTGAATTGTGCATTTTCTCCCAGTGTCTGTTGGAATGCATATTGAACCAGGTTTTCCTCTTGGATTTTGCCTGTGCTTAGCTCTATTCCACATATTTTTATCCTAAAAGCAACTCCTTAGTCCTTGCCGATGACAAGAATACCCATAACATGATTCAGCCATCACCATGCTTGAAAATATGCTGTGATGTGTTGTGTTGGATTCTCCCCAAACATAATACTTTGTATTCAGGAAGTTTAAGTTTAAGATTTAGTTAATTTCTGAGAATTGTTTTGCTTTTACTTTAGTGCTTTAACCTAAATCGCTACTGCCTTTATGAGACCTAAGGTACTGTAACCCTCAGACCTACTAATGCCCTGGCCTTTCTGAGTCAGTGGTACTTCTGGTTCATGAGAATGTTGTGGCATGGGATGGACTATAAGCACTCATACATTGAATACATTGCTGCATAGAGACTACATTATGAGGCTTCAACCAACAGCTCTTCAACAACAGCTCTAGGACATAGATTCAACTCAGAAATAACATTATAGCGAAAAGAGGAAGGTCACAAAAGCCAAAGCCAAACCAAATCGATTTGTGCACAGCAGCCTTCACCTGTGAACTGACGAGGCTGTCCTCTCCAGACTAGCACTGCAGAGCAGCGCGAGCTTTGATTTTCCTCCTTCTATTAGCCAAACCCTATGGGAATATAGATAGAGGAAATAGTGGGAAAATCACATCTATCACAATGAAAACAAACGCATCAACTAAAGTAAAGGGGGAATATAAGTAAATCATGTCATAATTAATCATGATTGACTCCCATGTGTTATGCACAGTTCTGAGCATAATCACAGTGTTTTTGCAATACAGCAGGTTATCAACAGAGCTGTTACCCCCATAGAGGGTTAATGGCTAAGGTTTGTTGTGTGGGGATGGATATAGTGTAGCACTGAGCTCACTGCTGGTCAGTACAGTACGTAGTTCTTCTGACATCCAGACCAACCGTGACAAATTATTTTCTGCACGTGGGTGCATGATGTAGAATAGTGTGCTGCTTCTCTCACTCCATAAAAACACAGTAATACCTGATTTCTGGTGTGTGTTTGATATTGTTTGTTTGACTGTTGTTTTGTGATTCAACACAGTCATTCATTATCAGAATTTGGTGTATGAGAATGAATGTGTAATTGCACAGGTGCATTCAACCACCAGCACTAATGGAATGTGCATTCACAAAGATGGGCTCAAGTGGGAACTACCTGGCAAGTGTTTTCAATCAAGCATTACAATAGCAATTACCCATTAATTATTTGCTTTCTAAGGCATAGAGTGTTGCTTGGCAACAAACATGGAAATAAAGATGTTTCCATTTCATACAAAAAAGGAACAAGCAATTGAAATGACAGTTGTGACTACTTCACAACCAATGTGGGATTTCAGTTTAAATGAATACCAAATCACAGCCACAGCTTAATCATATAAGCCCACAGTGATGTGCCAAGCTATGTGCCAAGCTACCCTTTCAAGGTCTATAGAGAGCACAGTGTTAACACTTTCAAGACACAAAATGACTTCTGAATGACCACAAGCAGTTGGTTCACATAAACGGCACTTGAACTCACTTGTCAATGGTCAAACATTACATGGATGAGTTTGCACATCTCTTGCCAAAATCTGTGAAAGGGATGAGTGATACAATTGGTATTCAATATTTCAGTGTGAGAAAAGGAACCCAACCTTGCAAACATTAGCATAAGCATACCACTTGCTGCCTTCTCTTTTGATATGCTAGATAGTTTGGTAAATTACTGTAAATCTAAAGTGAGTCTACTCAGTCTTGCAAATCTCATGAAAACTACACACTGTATAATGGGTGTACTTACTGAGAGTGAAATCCCAAATAGACTTTTGACTATTAGCATAAAAATGGCATAGAGGGATTCAACAAATAACGGACAAGGTTATAGACCAGGTTACTCTCAAACAAAGAGAGAATTCATTTTCCCATCCATTGCCGTCAAGCCCTCACGATAGGAGAATAAATGCTATGAGCGAAAGAGGGTTCTAATAAACCTTCAAAAAAGGTGTTTGTTGCTCTACAATCAAATAGCTCCAAGACAATTTGACTAAAATCTTTCTCTGCTACATTTTGCAACACAACTTGAAATGTATTGGAATGGTACCAGGCTCTGTCGTAGCCGGCTGCGACCGGGAGACCCATGGGGCGGCGCACAATTGGCCCCGGGTCGGAGGGAATGGCTGGCAGGGATATAGCTCAGTTGATAGAGCATGGCGTTTGCAACGCCAGCGTTGTGGGTTCGATTCCCACCGGGGGTATGAAAAAAAATAAAAAAGATGTAAGTCGCTCTGGATAAGAGCGTCTGCTAAATGACTGAAATGTAAAAAATTTAAATGTAATGTAATTGTACCAGTATTACTGTAAGCCAGTCCTAAGCGCTAAAGCTCTTGCAGGTGCATTTGAGGGCATTTTTGTCAAAATAACACAACAAAGCAATCCAATAAGGAGGGCCTTGCCTGGGGAAAAGTGCAGTTGAATCATTGAAATAAAATAAATGGCAATAAAACCATTTGACTGGATCAAATTTAAGGTTGTGACAAGCTTAGAAAAGTTTATAATTCCACCTGAGAGGGCGAGGGGGACGGACATACTGTACATGATGTGAGAGAACGAATGAGCCCTCTCGGGATTTGAGAAGGAATAACGAGGAAGCAAGCCAATTGAATTTGCTGCTACAGTACTGCCAGAAACACTCTTTGGGCCCAATATAAAGCGTAAGTAAACCATTGGGCTAATCAGACACTTTACTAGTTGGAATACTGTACTGTATTGAGTCAGATTGATCTCAGTGTGTCCAGGGGATTTACCAGCACAGATATTAGCTGCTTAGTTTTTGATTGGAAAAATGTTCATTGGACCCTCGATATGAGAGGTTTTTAACATGATGAATAGGCACAATATCAAATTGCAACCATTTAAGATTAAAACTTGTGCAGCTTATCGTAGTCTACCAGTGCACTGTAGATCAAAACTATTGGGTGAGAAAATGAGAATTTCCCTGAACCAACACCTCACATCGCCACCCTATTCACATTATCTGAAGTACTAACAATGTAGATCTCAGTTTAAAGTAGACCCTATGTGTCACGATCGTCTAATGAGGGAGACCAAAGCGCAGCGCGTTGAGCGAACATGACTTTATTAAATTAAAGTACTCACTACAAAAAAACAACAAACAATGACGAATCGTGAAGTCCTCAGTTACAATGACTGACAAGGAACAAAAACCCACAACACTAAGGTGAACACTGACAGTTTAAATATGGCTCCCAATCAGAGATAACGAGCCGACAGCTGACACTCGTTACCACTGATTGGGAGTCACACGACCAAACAAGGAAACCCAACCAAATACAACACAAGCAATACCAAACACAACCAAATGAACACACCCCTGGCTCAAAATACACAGTCCCGGAGCCAGAGCGTGACAGCACCCCCTAAAGGCGCGGACTCCGACCGCGCCTACACACCCAAATAGGGAAGGGCTGGGTGGGTATTGCTCCTCGGAGGCGGCTCCGGCTCCGGGCTTGACCACCACCCTACTACAATCCCCGTAGTGCCCCCCAGTCCGATCTGACCCAGTTAGCTGGATCAGGACTGCCGACAGCGCACCCCTGGCTTGGCGCGTGAGGCAGGAATGGACCGGACCTGGCAGACGATACGCACCCCTTTGCATGGTGCGTGGGCCGGAACAGGCCTCACCAGGCTGAAGACTCGCATCCCTGGCTTGAGTGCAGTAGCAGGAATGGGCTGAATCGGCTGACGACTCGCACCCTTGGCTTGGTGCGAGTAGCAGGAATGGGCTGAATCCGTTGACGACTCGCACCCTTGGCTTGGTGCGAGTAGCAGGAATGGGCTGAATCTCGTGACGACTCGCACCCTTGACTTGGGTGCGAGTGGCAGAACAGGCAGAATCCGGCTGACGACTCGCACCCTTGGCTTGAGTGCGAGTAGCAGAAACGGGCTGG
Organism: Coregonus clupeaformis; assembly: GCF_020615455.1. Classification (NCBI taxonomy): domain Eukaryota; kingdom Metazoa; phylum Chordata; class Actinopteri; order Salmoniformes; family Salmonidae; genus Coregonus; species Coregonus clupeaformis. The sequence continues at coordinate 14,227 of NW_025538095.1, read as the reverse complement.
ACCAGGCTGGCGACTCGCACCCCTGGTTTGGTGCGAGTGGCAGGAACAGGCCGGACAGGGCTGACCAAACGCACCATAGACTTGGTGCGGAGAGCAGGCACGGGTCTGACAGGGCTGGCGACGGGCACCACAGACTTGGCGCGGAGAGCAGGAACGGGCCGGACAGGGCTGACGACGCACACCACTGGCTTGGTGCGGGGGAGCTTGGATGGGCCGGACTGTACTGGGGACACACACCACTGGCCCTACACCGGGATCTGGAACGGGCCGACCGGACTGGCAACACACGCCAGTACCTCTCGCCCGTGCCTCTACTTCCTCCATCCCCTCTTCGACCAGTGGCCCCCGTAACCCGACGGCCTCCTCCGGCAACCCACTGGACCGCTCTATCGCGGCCTCCTGCTGGTCCGCGTCGTGAGCCCCCCTAAAAAATTTCTGGGGTTCTCTCCTCTTCGTGGACCAGGCCTCCATCGTTCTCGCCAGACTATCACCCCACTGCTCCAAAGTCCAACCTCTCTCCTCTTCTCTTGGCTTGGCCCAGTCGAGACTCCTACTCAACTGCTCCCAAGTCCATCCTCTCTCTTCTTCATGCTGCTTGATCTGGTTAAGGTGGGTTTTTTTCTGTCACGATCGTCTAATGAGGGGAGACCAAAGCGCAGCGCTGTTGAGCGAACATTACTTTATTAAATTAAAGTACTCACTACAAAAAAACAACAAACAATGACGAATCGTGAAGTCCTCAGTTACAATGACTGACAAGGAACAAAAACCCACAACACTAAGGTGAACACTGACAGTTTAAATATGGCTCCCAATCAGAGATAACGAGCCGACAGCTGACACTCGTTACCACTGATTGGGAGTCACACGACCAAACAAGGAAACCCAACCAAATACAACACAACCAATACCAAACACAACCAAATGAACACACCCTGGCTCAAAATACACAGTCCCGAGCCAGAGCGTGACACTATGCCTGGGTCTACTGTATATACAGCTACTGGGTCAACAGCTCTTTTATATCATCTGGACTAATAGAGGGTTTCTGTTTCATCTCATCATTCAATTCTCCCTCAGGTGCACAGGGGAGGGGCAGCACTATCACAACATAAATCATTAAGGAACCATATTATTACATTTCTGCAGCACTGTGATTAGCCTAAATCCAGGTAATAATATGCTGTCTTTTATAAAATGATTTTAAATCATTTCGGCACCAAATTGTAAGCTAAGCTTTTTCAAATTAATTTCCTTTTTCATCAGCCACCTCATCGCTGTCTCCATTTCCCGGACCATCTGATGGTAATATCATAGGCGTAGGTGACGTTTAACCAGAATACTAAAAGTATCATCTGGTGAGATCTCAGCAATATTTGACTTAAATGGGTGCTTATATTTGACCTATTATAATAAATTAGATTTAGGACACTATCTCACACCGGGTCAAAATAAACTCCTTTGAGAACTGTGTTAAATAGAAGAACTTGGTCCATAATAAAAATTTAAAAAATTAAGAAGTAGTACCCGTGTTATTGGTAGGCGGCATAGGCAAATGGAATGTGACGGAATATGAGAGGGATTTTTAACTCGCAGACATTCTGCTATATCTCATTGTATTTTTGGGCTGTATTTTGTAAAGTTGGTCCTGTGTGTGATGAGGCATTTTAAATGCAAAAACATGTCCAATGAATGAATCAGAAATCATTATTCTCATACATACAGTGGGGCCTGAAATTATTGACACACTTGATAAAGATGAGCAAAAATGACTGTATAAAATAAATAATTTAAGTACTGAGCTACACTGAGTGCACAAAACATTAGGGTTGCACCCCCTTTAGGTGTCGAAAGTGTTCCACAGGGATGCTGGTCCATGTTGACTCCCATGCTTCCCACAGTTTTGTCAAGTTGGCTGTATGTCCGTTGGGTGGTGGACCATTCTTGATACACACGGGAAACTGTTGAGCATGAAAAACCCAACAGCATCGCAGTTCTTGACACAAACCGGTACGCCTGGCACCTACTACTATACCCCGTTCAAAGGCACTTCAATCTTTTGTCTTGCCCATTCACCCTCTGAATGGCACACACACAATCCATGTCTCAATAGTTTCAAGGCTTAAAATCCTTCTTTAACCTGTCTCCTTCATCTACACTGATTGAAGTGGGATTTAACAAGTGATATCACTAAGGGGACATAGTTTGCACCTGGATTCACCTGGTCAGTCTATGTCATGGAAAGAGCGGGTGCTCCCTAACGTTTTGTGGACTCGAGTGTATATTGTATGCTCAGAGAAATTGGGGAAATTATATTATTTTATACTAATATTTTATTTTAATCTCAAAAAGGTAGGGGTCAAAATTATTGACACCCCTGTTTTCAATACCTCACCTTGAGAGGATAACGGTACTGAACCGGAGTCTCCCACATGCCTAAAATGTTTTATGAGTTGGGGAACATTGGGAGGGATCTTAGACCATTCCTCCATACAGAATCCTTCCAGATCATTGATATCCATCATCTGCGCTTATGGGCTGCCTTCTTTAATTCAAACCACAGGTTTTCAATGGGGTTCAAGTCCGGAGACCATTGCAAAATGTTACATTTGTGGCCAATTAACAATTTCTTTGTGGATTTTCCTGGTACTGGGTGAAGTTCATGATGCCGTTGATCTTAACAAGGGCCCAAGGACCAGTGGAAGCAAAATAGCCCCATAACAAAGATCCACCACCATATTTTACAGTAGGTATGGGGTTATTTTCTACTGGTGCATTCTGATTTCGAGGCCAAACCCACCACTGGTGTGCGTGGCCAAAGAGCTCAATTTTCATGTCATCCAACAAATGTAAATGCCTGGAGTTTGCTAAAACAGCATTGGCACTTGGATTGGAACCGGTAGCTTGGTCAGATGACATGAAAATAGAGCTCTTTGGCTGAGGTCCTTGATTTTCTTGGCCTTCCTTTGACACCGAGTGCTGTAAATGTCCTGGAGAGCAGGCAGCATGCCTCCGGTAATGCGTTGGGCTGACCGCACCACCCTCTGGAGAGCCATTCGGTTGAGGGTGGTGCAGTTGCCGTACCAGGTGGTGATGCAGCCCAACAGAATGTTCTCAATGTTGCATCTGTAGAAGTTTGTGAGGGTCGTAGAGGCCATGCCAAATTTCTTCAGCTGCCTGAGGTCGTAGAGGCGCTATTGCGCCTTCTTCACCAGTGTGTCGTGTAGTGTGAGCATTTCAGGTCCTCAGTGATGTGCACGCCAAGGAACTTGAAGCTTGAAGGTTACAGGTACTTGAAGGTTACAGGTACCAAAAAAATTATCAAAGAAATGCATACAAAAATAACCCCAACCCATTCCCTCCTCAGTCCCCATCCACCCGCCTGCATCCTCCCCCACCCAGAAGCAATGCCTCCCATGCCTCCCAACCCTAATTCTAATGGTATAACTCCTGATAGTAACTGTATCCACTGGTTAGAATGAGAGAGAGTGAGGTGGTTGCCTGCCAGCAGTAATCTTCTCTGATTGATTGAGAGATTCAAAGGCTATCATCGTTAAGTAACATAATAAATGCAAAGCGTTGAATATTTAAATTCATACACTTTGAAATGAATTGGGTAACTTTGCCATAGAAGCATTTAACTGCTGGGCACTCCGACATCATATGAAGGACTGTGCCTACCTGATTTAGGTTACACAGTGAACAGTTGGGGCCAATATCATCATAAAACGTTTCCTTGGTGTTAAATACAGTCTGTGAACAAACTTAAAATGTATAAGTTAATTGTTCGGATTACGGGATGCCAAGGTAATATTTTCCATATTCTGCTCCAGTTAAAGGGTTGTTCAGAGTCAATTAGATCTGTGGAACATACTTTTTTAATGGCTAGCTCAGAATATGAGCTTTCTAAAAATATATATATATATATATATTATAGAGATCAGTCCTTTTGGGAGACCAGATAATTTATTAATAAATCCTATCATTGGATGGTTCGGTAGTTGGGTTTCCCAAGGAACTCCATAGGCATAGGCAGTGCGTTGCAAAGGTATTCATCCCCCTTGGCGGTTATCCTATTTTGTTGCATTACAACCTGTAATGTAAATTGATTTTTATTTGGATTTCATTTAATGGACATACACAAAATAGTCCAAATTGGTGAAGTGGAATGAAAACAATAACTTGTTTCAAATAATTCTACAAAATATATCACGGAAAAGTGGTGCGTGCATATGTATTCACCCCCTCTGCTATGAAGCCCCTGAGCAAGATCTGGTGCAACGTATTACCTTCAGAAGTCACATAATTAGTTAAGTAAAGTCCACCTGTGTGCAATCTAAGTGTCGCATGATCTGTCACATGATCTCAGTATATATACACCTGTTCTGAAAGGCCCCAGAGTCTGCAACACCACTAAGCAAGGGGCACCACCAAACAAGAGGGACAATGAAGACCAAGGAGCTCTCCAAACAGGTCAGGGATGAAGTTGTGGAGAAGTATAGATAAGGGTTGGGTTTAAAAATATCTGAAACTTTGAACATCCCACGGAGCACCATTAAATCCATTATTTAAAAATGGAAAGAAAATGGTACCAAAACAAACCTGCCAAGAGAGGGCCGCCCACCAAAACTCACCGGACCAGGCAAGGAGGGCATTGATCAGAGAGGCAACAGAGAGACTCAAAGATAACCCTGAAGGAGCTGCAAAGATCCACAGCGGCGATTGGAGTATCTGTCCATAGGACCACTTTAAGCCGTACACTCCACAGAGCTGGAGCTTTACAGAAGAGTGGCCAGAAAAAAGCAATTGCTTAAAGAAAAAATAAGCAAAAACGTTTGGTGTTCGCCAAAAGGCATGTGGGAGACTCCCCAGAACATATGGAAGAAGGTACTCTGGTCAGATGAGTCTAAAATTTAGCTTTTTGGCCATCAAGGAGAATGCTATGTCTGGTGCAAACCCAACACCTCTTATCACCCCGAGAACACCATCCCCACAGTGAAGACATGGTGGTGGCAGCATCATGCTGTGGGGATGTTTTTCATCGGCAGGGACTGGGAAACTGGTCAGAATTGAAGGAATGATGGATGGCGCTAAATACAGGGGAAATGATTGAGGGGAGAACCTGTTTCAGTCTTCCAGAGATTTGAGACTGGGACGGAGGTTCACATTCCAGCAGGACAATGACCCTAAGCATACTGCTAAAGCAACACTTGAGTGGTTTAAGGGGAAACATTAAATGTCTTGGAATGGCCTAGTCAAAGCCCAGACCTCAATCCAATTGAGAATCTGTGGTATGACTTAAAGATTGCTGTACATAAGCGGAACCCATCCAACTTGAAGAAGCTGGAGCAGTTTTGCCTTGAAGAATGGGCAAAAATCCCAGTGGCTAGATGTGCCAAGCTTATAGAGACATACCACAAGAGACTTGCAGCTGTAATTGCTGCAAAGGTGGCTCTACAAAGTATTGGCTTTGGGGGGGTGAATAGTTGTGCACGCTCAAGTTTTCTGTTTTTAAAACTTATTTCTTGTTTGTTTCACAATAAAATATATTTTGCATCTTCAAAGTGGTAGGCATGTTGTGTAAATCAAATGATACAAACCCCCCAAAATCCATTTTAATTCCAGGTTGTAAGGCAACAAAATAGGAAAAATGCCAAGGGGGGTGAATATTTTCACAAAGCCACTGTAGCTGATCTATGTTGTAAATATAGAAAAAAGGAGTTGCCTGTGTAATGTGCATCTTTTAAATCTTGGAATGTTCTCAAACCATTACTGTCCATGATATCGGCAAGGCACGAATTCCACATTTGGTCCATTGGGGGGATGCAAAAGGCCGCCCTCCAGATTGCAAGGCATTATTGTGAAAAATTGGAATATGGGCATGCCATTTTGATTCCCAGTTACATTTCTTCTCAATTATGCGAGCCATAATAGGACAAAAGCGTAGTTTACATTGTTTAAGGGATATTTGTTTTTACATTGAAGGAGAGGTTATTTTCCTGGCTCCTCTCCGCCAAGGCGGAAATTTCTGAAACCCATTGAAAACCTGTGGTTAAGCACAGACGGGATATGGAAGGATCTGAAAGTAGTCTGTATGGAGGAATGGTCTAAGATCCCTCCCAATGTGTTCTCCAACTCATAAAACATTTGAGAAAAAGGCTCAGTGCCGTTCTCCACGAAAGGTGAGGTATTGAAAACAGGGGTGTCAATCATTTTGACCCATACATAGTGGATCCCACTATATGTATCACATGTACCAGAGTAGCTGTCATGAATGACAACACATTTTAAAATAAAATTATCGTAATCTTGATCATAATGTAAATGTTTTTACATCAGAATTTCTCAAACAAACATTCCATAAATCATTCAGTCAGTTATCAAAAAACACATAATAATCACCACTTACTATTGGTTAGATTACACAACTACAGCATACCCAATGGCAATGCTATTGGGAGTTGCTGCCAAGGGCACATGCAGTATGTAATCCAAAATCTACATTTTTATGTGCTCCTCTGTAGCATGGCGCTTGCAACACCAGGATAGTGTTTGATTCCGGGATTACCCATGAGTAAAATGTATGCACACATGACTGTAAGTTGCTTTGGATAAAAGTGTCTGCTAAATTGCATATATACAGTGCATTCGGAAAGTATTCAGACCCCTTGACTTTTCCACATTTTGTTACGTTACAGCCTTTTTATAAAATTGATTAAATCTTGTTTTCCCCTCATCAATCTACACACAATACCCCCATAATGACAAAGTGAAAACCGGTTTTAGAAATGTTTGCAAATGCCTTATTTACATAAGTATTCAGACCCTTTGCTATGAGACTCGAAATTGACCTCAGGTGCATCCTGTTTCCATTGATCATCCTTGAGATGTTTCTACAACCTGATTGGAGTCCACCTGTGGTAAATTCAATTGATTGGACATGATTTGGAAAGGCACATTCCTGTCTATAAAATGGAAATATCACATTTACATATGTATTCAGACCCTATACTCAGTACTTTGTTGAAGCACCTTTGGCAGCAATTACAACCTTGAGTCTTCTTGGGTATGTCGCTACAAGCTTGGCACACCTGTATTTGGGAGTTTCTCCCATTATTCTCTGCAGATCCTCTCAAGCTCTGTCAGGTTGGACAGGGAGCGTCGCTGCACAGCTATTTTTAGGTCTCTCCAGAGATGTTCGATCAGGTTCAAGTCCGGGCTCTGGCTGGGACACTCAAGGACATCCAGAGACTTGTCCCAAAACCACTCCTGCGTTGTCTTGGCTGTGTGCTTAGGGTCGTTGTCCTATTGGAAGGTGAACCTTCGCCCCAGTCTGAGGTCCTAAACACTCTGCAGAAGGTTTTCATCAAGGATCTCTCTGTACTTTGTCCTTGCTGCTGAAAAACATCCCCACAGCATGATGCTGCCACCACCATGCTTCACTGTAGGGATGGTGCCAGGTTTGCTCCAGACGTGAAGCTTGGCATTCAGGTTAAAGAGTTCAATCTTGGTTTCATCAGACCAGAGAATCTTGTTTCTCATGGTCTGAGAGTCCTTTAGGTGCCTTTTGGCAAACTCCAAGCGGTCTGTCATGTGCCTTTTACTGAGGAGTGGCTTCCATCTGGGCACTCTACCATAAACGTCTGATTGGTGGAGTGCTGCAGAGATGGTTGTACATCTGGAAGGTTCTCCCATCTCCACAGAGGAACTCTGGAGCTCTGTCAGAGTGACCATCGGGTTCTTGGTCACCTCCTGACCAAGGCCCTTCTCCCCGATTGCTCAGTTTGGTCGGGATTTGGCCAGCTCTAGGAAGAGTCTTGATGGGTCCAAACTTCTTCCATTTAAGAATCATTGAGGCCACCGTGTTCTTGGGGACGTTCAATGCTGCCAACATTTTCTGGTACCCTTCCCCAGATCTGTGCCTCGACACATTCCTGTCTGAGCTCTACGGACAATTCCTTCGACCTCATGGCTTAGTTTTTGCTCTGACATGCACTGTCAACTGTGGGAACTTATATAGACAGGAATGTGCCTTTCCAAATCAGGTCCAATCAATTGAATTTACCACAGGTGGACTCCAATCAGGTTGTAGAAACCTCTCAAGGATGATCAATGGAAACAGGATGCACCTGAGCTCAATTTCGAGTCTCATAGCAAAGGGTCTGAATACTTATGTAAATAAGGCATTTTCTTTTCTTTATCTTTAACACATTTGCAAACATTTCTAAAACCCGGTTTTCACTTTGTCATTATGGAGTATTGTGTGGAGATTGATGAGGAAAATGTTTTATTTAATCCATTTTAGAATAAGACTGTAACGTAACACAATGTGGAAAAAGGTTAAGGGGTCTGAATACTTTCCGATTGCACTGTATATATTATTACTAGATTTACAACAGAACATTGTTTTTTAAGTACACAAAGTACTGTCATACTCTGGCCTGGAAGTTTCAAAACATCAACATGCCCCTAAACTGTAATTGCCCCTAAGGGGATAAATAAAGTTGTGTTGAATTAAACCGAATTAAAGTCATCTCATTCCTTCTCTTCACAAAAACCACAGTTTAAAGAAAAGCGTCTGCTAAATGGCATATTATTATTATTATTATTATTATTATAAATGAAGGAAGCATTGTCTGTAGGCATCCATCATCCACTCACCTCATCGTATACCAATCCCAATAGAGTTGCCTGAACCACAACTAATGTTTTTCTTACAGTAGCCTACCATGTACAAATCATCTCATTACACCTAGCCATTGTTCAATTATCTATAAGATGTTATTGATGTGACAATCATGTCCAATTCTCAATATCCCTTTAGGCTATGGATCACCTTTAAACATGTACAACTTTCAGCACAGCAACACCACGGCAGGTCCAATGTGAGTTACTGTACCTTGTCTGTAACACAAGCGTCAAAGCTTTTGGTTTTATTCAAAAGTTACTGTGACAATCAATTTCTACGCCCAACATTAGCCTTATGTGAATCTTGAGGGCACAATAAAACCGATTTGTCCACTTGTGCCTCTATGGGGACAATGAATTAGTTAAAAATTCCCTGAATAAAGATATTAGGTGTTCCTCTCACGCCTCAATTCATATAGAAACTACAATGCGAAAACCATTGAAATCCAAACTTTGTTTAGTCTGGAAAGAACACATCACAAACCCAGAGCGATAACCCACAACAAATAACAAACCAAATAACCAGAAATGATTTGAAGAGACTCACGGTACTGAAGTTCCATGGGTAACACTCCGATCCCCGGAACGTGCACTGCAGCAGCATGTCACTGATATCATGGCCCGTGCGGTTGTAGAAGTCTGTCATGTTGAACTGCTTGGGCTTGAAGTTGAGGAAGTTGGCCTTATCCTTTAGGGTGGCCAGCACCTCAGGCTCAGCCAGGTGAGTGTTGGCTATCTGGTAGTTTGAGTTCAGGAGTGCCAGGAGCTCCCCAACGTTGATACAGGTCGTTCCTGGTGATCTTGGAGAAGCGGAACTCGTTTAGGTTGCAGAAGGTCACAGCAGGAAGGTGAGGTTGGCGCTGCCACCCTCATCCAGTTTGGTGACGTGGGGATACTCAAAGTAGTAGGACACGCGGTCCATGCACACCAGCATAAGCAAGGCCAATGAGCCCAGGAAGGAGAGAGCGTCCACAGGAAGCGCAACGTCATGTGCCCGTAAGCAAAGATGTGGCTCATGCCATGTAGAGTGGACATGTTGGCGAAGGCTTGCACGTTGGAAGGCCGGATGCTCTCCCCGATGCTTTCCTCTGAGTCCCCCTTCATGGTTGCAGGTTGTGTAGTGTCGTCAAGACACTAGTATTTCCTCAACAAGAACTTCAGGTTAGAGACTTGCTTAGCAACAGAATGTAGCATAAACCAACCGGTCACCAGTGCTTTGGCTCGGCAGCATGTGGCTTTTATTCCAACGATAAGCGGCAAGCGGCAAATTCTAACCGCTATCTTAAAATGGTTGGCAGATGCTTTTAAAATGTCTCTTCCAGTGGATGTCAGTTCTTCCATGTAGTCCCAGGTCCCCCCTTTTCTTTCAGGCTCCTCTTCTATTCTCTCTCTCTCTCGCTCTGTGCAGCTCTCTCTCTCTCCCGCTCAGCTGTCTTTGTAGCAGAACCAAACAATGACAGCTCCAGAAACTACCCACTTTTATCCAAAAGGAATGCCTTCTGAGTCCTCAGCAGTGTGAAATGGACAATGAAAAGAACAAACGGGAGAAAATAGCAGACAGACGTGAGGGAGAGGGAGAGGAGAGGAGAGATGGGGATTGGTAATGAAAAGGGCTGCGTAGGGCTGAAGAGGGGTTCAGCCTCAACAGTCAATGGGACCCTTCCTCCTCCAATTGGCATGAACGCTGCACTACATCGCAGTGATAATGGGATGCAATGGATTTGTGAATGGGTGGAAAGAATAAAGAGAGAGAGAGAGCCGATCTCCCTATCCCTCGCGGCCACCTTCCTTTTCTCTCTCTGTCACTCTCTTCTCTCTTTTCCCCAGATGAAATGATGAGGGGTCATTGACTACCCACTAACCCACCTCTCCTGTGGTTTACAGACAAGCCCAGTGTTTGTAGGTAGCCTCCACGGTATCTACCTTGTTTCGCTCATCCACAATTAGCAGGGAAGCCCATGCACCTCTTGTTGCCAGTCTAGCCGATAAAACCTGCTCAACACCACTAGCTTTTCTCCCGATCTCAACATACTCTCTTTCGTGAGCCAGCTTGCTTGCTGCTGTTGCTCCCTCCCACCACTCTACTCTCTCTTTCTCCCCCTCTCTCCCCTACCTCTTTAGTAGTCAGGATTCATCCTTCTGCCACCGAATGGCTGCTTTGCCTGAGTGTCTGTGTGTGCACAGGGGGAGTCTCACTCTGTGCTGCTGCTAACTTCACTGTGTTATGGTTTTCTAATGCGCTCTAACAGTCCGTGATCAAGTGAAAGCTCCTACTGTGTTATGGGAATGCCACAGGTTGCATGTTGATATGGATGTAAACTTCATAACCACCAAAGATAATTAATTATCTGTAGTGGGGGATGTGGTGCAAGAGCCTAAATCTTTACAAGCTGAGAGAATGTGTCCCGATTTGATAATTTTCACTTACAAGTCAAACAAATGATCCACACATTGAAGAACTGAATCCATTGATCTTCTTCTGGTGAAAATAGTATTTTCTAAGGAGTATTTTGGTCTCTTCTTGTAATAGGATAGCGAACCCGAACACATTGGCTGCCATTTCATTTCTGTTACACTCTTAGAAAAAAGGGTTCCAAAAGAGTTATTTGTCTGTCCCCATAGGACAATCCCTTTTTAGTTCCAGCCCTTTTTGGTTCCAAGTATAACTATTTTGGATTCCATAAGAACCCTCTGTGGAAAGGGTTCTGCATGGAACCGAAAGGGTTCTGCCTGGAACCAAAGGAGTTATTCAAAGTGTTCTCCTATGGGGACAGCCGAATAACCCTTTTAGGCTCTAGATAGCACCTTTTTTTTCTAGAGTGTAGACCTAGGTTAGTATTGAAGGGTCCTATATCCCCAGAGCTCATTGTCCCCTTGGGCCAAGGACCAACCACAACCAACCCCCTGGTGGTGTATTTCCCTGTTGATTGTTTCCACTAAATGTGTTCTAGGGTCTCCTAGGCTTGACCAATAACAATGGTACTCGGGCTTTTCATTAGGGTTGAAAGTTCACCTTATCCCAAAGAGAAACCCTTTTATTTACCTTAAGAGACAAAACCAAATTAACACTCATTGGCTCACCCTGAGAAGCCTCATTATCATAACAATAGGAAACATTACCAAGGATAGACAGCAACCCGGGAGGATAAAATCAATACATGTCCTGGTAACGCAAGAGCTCACACTCACAGCATAGCAACCAACCCTTACCCAGCGGTGATACTAACATTGTCGGTCATGGTGATTGAGATAATTCTAAAAATACTTTCTTCCATCAACTTGTGGAAGAAAGCTATGTCAAATGGATATTGGCGTCATAGAAATCGCTAACTGAAAACATTAGGTGAAGGAGACAACATGATGCTTGCACAGCAAATTTGCGGTGTTAAAATCTCAGTGTTGATGAAAATAGTTTTGTGAGTGCTATATCTAAGTGTTGATTCTAGTGGACGCCAGTGGGAATTTAAATTTATGCCACCCGCAGTGAATAAATGAAGTGTTGTTGTTGCTCGACTGTGTTGAAAGTTAATTTCTCTTAATTCTCGGAATAAAAAGACACGGGAGGGGCCACATGATCATATTTCCCATTTCCAGAAGTAGTTTGCTTTAATATCTATGTTTCGCATGCACACTGATTGATTAATTGATCTAAAATAAATAACTCCATTTTCCTAAACTATTCCAATCTGTAAGTGGTTGGACTTATTTGACACTATCGATCACCACATTCTTTTGGAGAGACTGGAAACCCAAATTGGTCTACACGGACAAGTTCTGGCCTGGTTTAGATCTTTTACCTGTACGGAAAGATATCAGTTTGTCTCTGTGAATGGTCTGTCCTCCCCGACAAATCAACTGTACATTTCGGTGTTCCTCAAGGTTCCGTTTAGGACCACTATTGTTTCACTATATATTTTACCTCTTGGGGATGTTATCTCGAAAACATAATGTTAACTTTTTCACTGCTATGCGGATGACACAGCTGTACATTTCAATGAAACATGGTGAAGCTCCCAAAATTGCTTTCGTTAGAAGCCTGTGTTTCAGACATACGGAAGTGGATGGCTGAAAACTTCTTTAAACTTCGGACAAAACAGAGAGCCCTTGTTCTAGGTCCCAAGAAACAAAGAGATCTTCTGTTAAATCTGACAATTCATCTTGATGGTTGTAAAGTCGTCTCAAATAAAACTGTGAAGGACCTCGAGCGTTACTACTTGACCCTGATCTCTCTTTTGACGAACATATCAAGACTGTTTCAAGGACAGCTTTTTTCCATCTCGCGTCATTGCAAAAATCAGAGAATTTTTCTGTCCAAAAATGATGCAGAAAAATTAATCCATGCATTTGTTACTTCTAGGTTAGACTACTGCAATGCTCTACTTTCCGGCTACCCGGATAAAGCATTTAAATAAACTTCAGCGTTAATGCTAAATACTGAAGCCAAGTAGAATCCCTGACTAGAACCAAGAAATTTGATCATACATCCAGTGCTAGCTTCCCCTACACTGGCTTCCTGTTCTAGGCAAGGGCTGATTTCAAGGTTTTACTGTTCAACCTATAAGCGTTCCATGGGCTTGCTCCTACCTATCTTTCGAAGTTGGTCCTGCGTACATACCAATAAGTCGCTACGGTCTCAAGACGAGCCTCCTAATTGTCCCTAGAATTTCTGGCAAACTTCGGGAGGCAGGGCTTTCTCCTATAGATCTCCATTTTTATGGGAACAGTTTGCCTACCCATGTGTGAGAGACGCAGACTCGGTCTCAACCTTTAAGTCTTTACTGAAGACTTTATCTCTTCAGGTAGGGTCCTTAAGTGATTGAGTGTAGTCTGGCCCAGGAGTATGAAGGTGAACGGAAAGGCTCTGGAGCAACGAACAGCCCTTGCTGTCTCTCACAGGCCGGTTCCCCTCTCTCTCACTGGGTCTCTGCCTCTAACCCTGTTACAGGGCTGAGTCACTGGCTTGCTGGTGCTCTTTCATGCCGTGCCCTAGGAGGGGGTGCTGTCACTTGAGTGGGTTGAGTTCTGACGTGATCTTCCCTGTTCGGGTTGGAGCCCCCCTGGTTTCTCAGCTGTGGTGAGACTCTGGGCTATGCACTCGGCCTTGTCTTTCCAGGATTGTAAGTTGGTGGTTGAGGATATCCCTCTGGTGGTGCGGGAAGGCTGTGCTTTGGGCAGAGTGGGTGGGGTTATATCCTTCCTGTTTGGCCCTGTCCTTTCTTCGGATGGGGCCACAGTTAATCTCTCGGTTCGCTTCCTGTCTCAGCCTCCAGTATTTACTCTGCAGTAGTTTATGTGTCGGGGGCTGGGTGGGTTAGTTGGTTATACCTGGAGTACTTCTCCTGTCTTATCCAGTGTCCTGTGTGGAATTTAAGTAGCTCTCTCTCTAATTCTCTCGTTCTGCTCTTTCTCTCTGAGAACCTGAGCCCTAGGACCATACGTGCCAGGACTACGGACATGCTGACACCTTGCTGTCCCCAGTCCGCCTGGCCTTGCCTGCTATTCCAGTTTCAACTGGTTCTGCCTCGGTTCACGAAACCCC
>NW_025538094.1:0-23054 GCF_020615455.1 Coregonus clupeaformis | reverse complement strand
AATGAGGGAAATAAGTATTTGACCCCCTCTCAATCAGAAAGATTTCTGGCTCCCAGGTGTCTGTTTACAGGTAACGAGCTGAGATTAGAGCACACTCTTAAAGGAGTGCTCCTAATCTCATCTTGTTACCTGTATAAAGACACCTGTCCAAGAAGCAATCAATCAATCAATCAGATTCCAAACTCTCCACCATGGCCAAGACCAAAGAGCTCTCCAAGGATGTCAGGGGACAAGATTGTGGACTGTGATGTCACGAGAGGCTGTGTCCTGGAGGGACGTTACATCCCCCTGAGGTGGCTGCAAACCCAGACAGCTAGGCTCCATCTGCTGGTATGGTCGGGAACTCCACCCCCTCTATGGCCAATCTTCCCACGCAGCTGAAACAAATGAGGAGCTGATGAGCTGAAGGTTTGGGAAGGGAAGAGACACACTGAGGGAGTGTGTGGGGGGTGAAGAGACACAGTCTCCAACCTGGGCTCTCTGGAGGACAAGAGTGCTGCTGAACGTCCACTTCCATGAGGAATATAAGGATTTGGAGATACTTACCTTTGGGAAATACTCACCTTTGGATATATGCACCTGTGGAAATACGTGAGAGACATTTGGAAGGACTTTTTGCTGGGTTGGCCACTAGCTGCAACGTGGACTACAGTAAGGCTGGGGAAAAGTTATCTGAGCGAGTGAGAATTATGATTTTGGATGTGGAAGAGACATCCCTGAACTGTTAACCCTTAAAGAGCCACAAGAGAACAGAATTTTGTTATATTTTCGTTAATTTCCCAAGACCTACAATAAATCCTTGTTTTGTTTGAACCTTGTCTCCTTGCACTACTTGAGCAATCCCGCTGAAAGCTGTGTAGCCTCTCGTGACGTCACAGATGGTGGAAAATACGGCACGCTCAAGCGTTAATAGTGCATGTCAGAGGAGGATACCGAAGGTTTGATCACCCAGTTTTCCAAGTTGGCCGTAGGCTCCCCACGCCCGACTGAAATGGAGGACATATTGAAAGCCCTTGTTGCTGGCCAGCAAGCCCAGATGCAACAAACGTGGCTCTTGGAGGAGCAAAAGAAGCCAACCTTCTGAAGGCAGAGGAATTGCAGTTGCAGAGACAGAGGGTTGTCCAAAATACCCGCCCAATAAAGGCAAGTGACTTTATATCTAAGATGGGAGCTACCGATGACATTGAGGCATACCTGCATGCATTTGAGGCCACGGCCACTAGGAAGCCTGGCCCAAGCAACAGTGGGTTGGTCTGTTAGCCCCCTTTCTAACCGGGGGAATCGCTGAATGCTGTCCGGGACCTGGGCCCTGACCAGGTTACTGACTATGATGCCCCTGAAGTCTGAGAGATCCTCAGCAGATATGGACTCACAGGTTGCGTATGCCCAGCGCTTTCACAGCTGGACCTTCCAACCAGACCAACCTCCTCGGGCGCAGATGCATGAACTTGTCCGAATCGCAAGGAAATGGCTGGATCCGCAGAGGAATACAGCAGCGGCGGTGGTGGAGGCCGTTGTGGTGGATCGTTACCTACGCGCCCTGCCTTATGAGGCAAACGGTTCATCAGTCAACAGGCCTTGACCACGGCTGATCTGACCGTGGAAGCTGTGGAAAAGTACCAGGCCACAGCGGAGGATGCTGAAGTGCTTCCCGAAAAGACCCCAGGAGTGCAGGCCCCACCACAAATGGGAAGAACCCGGTCCAAAGGACCCCCGGGGTCTCGAACCCAGCCACGTCAGGACCATCCCGCTCCAGGGGAGCCAGAAACCAGGCGGGTCCAAGAAGAGTACACCAGGAGGAAACTTCCGACAGTGTTAGCAGTGTGGGGAGATGGGACATATCTCCTGGCAGCGTGGGAAACCAGCCGAGAACCTATGCCCACTGCGGAGTCCTCCAGCTCAGCACCCACACACCGTTTGCCTCGCTCTTGGGAGTCGAGATGGCGGCCCAGATCGACCCCCCACCTGCCCGGGGTAACTGTGAATCACCATGATGTGGAGGCCTTACTGATTCTGGTACGGGCCACCCTGGTGCGTAAGGATTTGGTGGGCCCAACGTGTCTGACCCCGGGAAAGTCCTCCCAGTTTCCTGTGTCCATGGGGACACCAGAGAATACCCCATTACTGAACTTACAATGACCAGCACACGGGAACCATACGACGGCGGGGTGGTTGATTCCCTCCCCGTCCCTGTCCTAATTGGGCCGAGACTGCCCAGCCTTTTACCCACTCTGGAGAGAGTCTCAGGAGAGGATAACCCGAGTACCTCGGAAACGGAGAGGCAAGACTCATCCTGGGAAGGCTCCGTGCAATCCTCCGAGTTGCTCACTCCCCGCCCGGGCTCTGATAGGGATGGCAGGTGCCCAGACCGACACAGAGACGGAGCTACAGAATCTGGACAAAGAACTGTCTGGTCTGAAGGGGACCGCTGAGAGGTATCGTTTGTTAAAAGCAACAGTTAGACATGAAGACAGAAGAGTTAGATATCCTCCAGGCTAAGCTCTCCAACAGAGCTCCTTCCCTAAGCAACAGGAGGAGCTGGAGAGGCCTGCGCAGGACCATCGAGGAGTGTGAGGAGACCCTGCGCAGTAGTAAGGAGGTCCAGAAGAAGGCAGAGGAGAAGTACAAGGTGTTGGAGAACAAGATGAAGAATGCGGAGGCAGAGAGAGAGAAGGAACTGAAAGCTGCTCAACAGAAGCTAAACTCTGCTAAAACCAAGGCTGATGCGTTCAGTAAGAAACTCAAGGAGAGACAACAGGAGGCTGAGTCCCTGGTCCTAGAGTTGGAGGAGTTGAAGAGAGAGCAGTCTGGCAAGCACCACGGCAATGCGGACGCCCTCTCCCGGCGTGATGCCTTCTTCGCTGCCTTTACCCGACGAGGACGTCGGTCCCGAGGAGGGGGATGTGTGATGTCACGAGAGGCTGTGTCCTGGAGGGACGTTACATCCCCCTGAGGTGGCTGCAAACCCAGACAGCTATGGCTCCATCTGCTGGTATGGTCGGGAACTCCACCCCCTCTATGGCCAATCTTCCCACGCAGCTGAAACAAATGAGAAGCTGATGAGCTGAAGGTTTGGGAAGGGGAAGAGACACACTGAGGGAGTGTGTGGGGGGTGAAGAGACACAGTCTCCAACCTGGGCTCTCTGGAGGACAAGAGTGCTGCACGTCCACTTCCATGGAGGAATATAAGGATTTGGAGATACTTACCTTTGGGAAATACTCACCACCTTTGGATATATGCACCTGTGGAAATCGTGAGAGACATTTGGAAGGACTTTTTGCTGGGTTGGCCACTAGCTGCAACGTGGACTACAGTAAGGCTGGGGAAAAAGTTATCTGAGCGAGTGAGAATTATGATTTTGGATGTGGAAGAGACATCCCTGAACTGTTAACCCTTAAAGAGCCACAAGAGAAACAGAATTTTGTTATATTTTCGTTAATTTCCCAAGACCTATAATAAAATCCTTGTTTTGTTTGAACCTTGTCTCCTTGCACTACTTGAGCAATCCCGCTGAAAGCTGTGTAGCCTCTCGTGACGTCTACAAGACCTACACAAGGCTGGAATGGGCTACAAGACCATCGCCAAGCAGCTTAGTGAGAAGGTGACAACAGTTGGTGCGATTATTCGCAAATGGAAGAAACACAAAAGAACTGTCAATCTCCCTCTGCCTGGGGCTCCATGCAAGATCTCACCTTGTGGAGTTGCAATGATCATGAGAACGGTAAGGAATCAGCCCAGAACTACACGGGAGGATCTTGTCAATGATCTCAAGGCAGCTGGGACCATAGTCACGAAGAAAACAATTGGTAACACACTACGCTGTAAAGGACTGAAATCCTGCAGCGCCCGCAAGGTCCCCCTGCTCAAGAAAGCACATATACAGGGCCGTCTGAAGTTTGCCAATGAACATCTGAATGATTCAGAGGAGAACTGGGTGAAAGTGTTGTGGTCAGATGAGACCAAAATCGAGCTCTTTGGCATCAAATCAACTCGCCGTGTTTGGAGGAGGAGGAATGCTGCCTATGACCCCAAGAACACCATCCCCACCGTCAAACATGGAGGTGGAAACATTATGCTTTGGGGTGTTTTTCTGCTAAGGGGACAGGACAACTTCACCGCATCAAAGGGACGATGGACGGGGCCATGTACCTTCAAATCTTGGGTGAGAACCTCCTTCCCTCAGCCAGGGCATTGAAAATGGGTCGTGGATGGGTATTCCAGCATGACAATGACCCAAAACACACGGCCAAGGCAACAAAGGAGTGGCTCAAGAAGAAGCACATTAAGGTCCTGGAGTGGCCTAGCCAGTCTCCAGACCTTAATTCCATAGAAAATCTGTGGAGGGAGCTGAAGGTTCGAGTTGCCAAACGTCAGCCTCGAAACCTTAATGACTTGGAGAAGATCTGTAAAGAGGAGTGGAACAACATCCCTCCTGAGATGTGTGCAAACCTGGTGGCAAACTACAAGAAACGTCTGACCTCTGTGATTGCCAACAAGGGTTTTGCCACCAAGTACTAAGTCATGTTTTGCAGAGGGGTCAAATACTTATTTCCCTCATTAAAATGCAAATCAATTTATAACATTTTTGACATGTGTTTTTCTGGATTCTTTTGTTGTTATTCTGTCTCTCACTGTTAAAATAAATCTACCATTAAAATTATAGACTGATCATTTCTTTGTCAGTGGGCAAACGAACAAAATCAGCAGGGGATCAAATACTTTTTTCCCTCACTGTATTTGATGAGCCCTGTGATGAGTCACTGTAATATTCTAAGGATTTAGTTCATACCTGGCTAGGCAGGTTGTTTCCTTTTAGACCAATTAAGGGCCTTACCCCCTAATTGGCTTTCACAACTACACAATTGAGTAGGAGGTGCTAAAACAGTAGCTTGCTCTAAAAACACATTGACATTGTTTACCAAGCTAACGTGAACTAGCTAAAATGCAGGAAGCACCTTAGCTAACTACCCAACCGAAACCCCCTCAGCCGCTTTGGTCCCCCTGAGTCCCTGTCCTTACTGTCCTTACAGCAGAGTCTTCCCAAAACCTCTAACCCTTGCACTTGTCTTTTCTTACTAGCAATGATTTTGCTGAGTGTTGCTTTATTTGAAGAAAGTTTTACTTACTATGACTGTGATACGATGGTTGTCCTACCTAGTTAACTTAAGATGAATACACTAACTGTAAGTCACTCTGGACAAAAGTGTCTGCTACATGACAAAAATATTACAATGTAAAATGTAAAACATAATTATATTTAATTATGGTTTTTCAGCTCACTTTCCTACTGTGCAACCCCCTTTCTCTACATATTTCTGTATCTGTCTCCTTGTGTATGTGTGTGTGTGAGTCTCTCTCTTTTCCCCTCCCCCTCTCCATGTCTGTCTCTCCCCCCTCTCTCCACCAGGCTGTAGCTGTCTTGCTATCTCAGTAGATGGATAAACACTGATAAGCATGCAGAGGCAGCAACACTTTAGTGAGAGAGGCCAATGTCTCTCTCAAAAGCTTTTAGTCTTCTGACAGCCTGTCACACATACACACATGCACACACACACACACAAACATACACACACACAATATTAAATTGCCTGGGCAGTGTGTCACTCTAACAGGTTAATTAAATGGACATCTTGCTTGACCCCTCTCATCCTCCTCTGTCAGTCTGTTCTTCTCTCTCTTTTCTCTGTCTCCACATGAGTGGAATGACAGTTTATTCTCTAGGGGTGGAAGCAGCAAGCTGTTGCAGAGGGTTTATGGGATACTTTGAAAGGTGTCAGCGTTGATCTTGAAAATCCATCTGCCGGTGTGGTTAAACAGTGGTTAACACAGTGGTCTCCTTTAGTCGTCTAATTAGTTGTCTAAATACGGATGGCAAAAGGACAGGTAATGAAATAGTTCTGCTGATTTTATATGTGTTTATATTATTGAATTATTATATTGTACATTCTAACTCCAGAAACAGAGAGAGGTAAGGTATCAGAGTACAGTGGAGGCTCCTCAGGGGAGGAAGGGTGAATTTCTGAAAAATGAGATAAAACTATTCTAAATATATTCACATGCCACCAAATAATTGATTAAAACACACTGTTTTGCAATGAAGGTCTATAGTAGCCTCAACAGCACTCTGTAGGGTAGCACCATGGTATAGCCGGAGGACAGCTAGTTTCCATCCTCCTCTGGATACATTGACTTCAATACAAAACCTAGGAGGCTCTTGGTTCTCACCCCCTTTCATAGACTTACACAATAATTATGACAACTTCCAGAGGACGTCCTCCAATCTATCAGAGCTCTTGCAGCATGAACTGACATATTGTTCACCCAATCAAAGGATCAGAGAATGAATCTAGTACTGAAAGCATAAGCTACAGCTAGCACTGCAGTGCATAACATGTGGTTTATGGTTGACTCAAAGAGAAAGACAATAGTTGAACAGTTTTGAACAAATCAATTTCTTGAAAAATGAAGGAGAAGCAAGAGGGAGCGAGAGAGTGAGAGAGCTAGCTATATTTCTTATTTGTTTCACTTTCACTTTCAGCTATTGAATGCAGCTAGCTAGTTAAGCCTAATCAACCACCCAGCTCAAACAGAGAGGGATACTATGTTAGCTAGCTGGCTATGGCTATCCAACACTGGAACTCTTCCAAGTCAAGGTAAGCTTTTGGTTTTATTAATTTATTGCCACCGGGGCCCGCCAGTGTAACTGCTAAACTCCTTGCTGACTGTACACTGTACTGCATGATTGTAGCGGGTTTTCTAAGGCGTTAGTTCTAGTAGCTATGTTGACTATGACGTTATAATATGGTGACATTGATGTAGGCTGTGTGTAGCGGTTAGTGGTTATGATATGAAAGTTTAGCTTGGAAAGGTTTTTTCGCCTGGTCACAGACAGCTAATGTGTTGTGCACTGAAGTCCACAAGCGAAGGGAAAAGGTGAGAGGAGGAGAGCGTGTAGATGCGAGAAGAAATTATCCAATGATCAAAGGGATCATGCTGTATGTACTGTATGTGGCTGCTATGAAAGTGAACTGTGTTTGCATGTGATCAGGGGTATATTCATTCCGCCGATTCTGTTGAAAAACGTTTCTTAAACGGAAGCAAACAGAACTAAATGGGGATAAACATAACTGTATTTGTCCAGTAGAAACTCTCATTGGACGAATGATTACACCCTAGATCAGCTAGATGCAGGCAAGAGTGTGCAAGGCGGTATTGAATGTGTCAATGTCTGACACCTTGATTACTCTTTCGACCTGTGCACCTAGCGTATGTTGTAAACTTTAATTCATAGGCTAGGTTGTAGCAACCTCATGATGGGTATAGGGAAAATTTGAGTATTATGTAGTAGCCTAAACCTATCGATGTTACATTGAGCTGGGTGAATGGAATATGAATGACAGTCATCCAATATGCTGTAATAGAAATAAGGCCATGCTCATAAAAAAATAATCGTCCTCCCTCATCTTAAACAGCACCGACCGCGACTGATCAGAGAAATCTGTAGAGCCCAAAGCTTCAACGTTTGCATTAACAGTAACATGTGGCACAAGTCCGACCCCTAGTGGCTATGATGAAAAATTGCATACACTAACCAGCTGTAGAACAGTGGTGGTCCTTTGTGTTTTTGAGAAAAAATATTGTTCCAATATAGCGCGGCTATTTACAGGAAATCTGTCAGCACACTGTTGCTCAATTCTTTGTATTCATGAATATTGATTTATAAAGTTTCCAATGTACTTCGTCAACAGCCACATGTCCGTATTCATATATTTTATTATTTGTTATTGTTGTTGCATAGTTGAGAAGGAACCTGGAAGTAAGCATGTTGATGGACAGTGTATACCATGTGTATCCTGTACATACCACTAATATACATTTGAAACTTTAACACACTTGTGTTTTTTTCCATTACAGTTTTTCATACCTCAACAGTGCCTCAACATATGGCAGGCTGTTTTCTTTTCAATTGAGCAACATACCCAACCAGATGTTTATAGAACAACATTCTATGACATTTTAGGATTCAGGAATAGGCTATGGTAGGATATGTAGCTCAGCTCATTCATTTAAAGATGAAGATATCCTACACTATTGTAGCCCACAGATACAGTTCCTCCAGTAAGTATTCATACCCCTTGACTTATTACACATTTTGTTGTGTTACAGCCTAATTCAAAATGGATTAAACAGATTTTCTTTCTCACCCATCTACACACAATATTCCATAATGACAAAGTGAAAACGTGTTTAGAAGTATTAGCAAATTGATTAAAAATGAAATACAGAAATATCTCATTTACATACAGTGAGGGAAAAAAGTATTTGATCCCCTGCTGATTTTGTACGTTTGCTCACTGACAAAGAAATGATCAGTCTATAATTTTAATGGTAGGTTTATTTGAACAGTGAGAGACAGAATAACAACAAAAAAATCCAGAAAACGCATGTCAAAAATGTTATAAATTGATTTGCATTTTTAATGAGGGAAATAAGTATTTGATCCCCTCTCAATCAGAAAGATTTCTGACTTAGTACTTGGTGGCAAAACCCTTGTTAGCAATCACAGAGGTCAGACGTTTCTTGTAGTTGGCCACCAGGTTTGCACACATCTCAGGAGGGATTTTGTCCCACTCCTCTTTGCAGATCTTCTCCAAGTCATTAAGGTTCCGAGCCTGACGTTTGGCAACTCGAACCTTCAGCTCCCTCCACAGATTTTCTATGGGATTAAGGTCTGGAGACTGGCTAGGCCACTCCAGGACCTTAATGTGCTTTTCTTGAGCCACTCATTTGTTGCCTTGGCCGTGTGTTTTGGGTCATTGTCATGCTGGAATACCCATCCACGACCCATTTTCAATGCCCTGGCTGAGGGAAGGAGGTTCTCACCCAAGATTTGAGGGTACATGGCCCCATCCATCGTCCCCTTTGATGCGGTGAAGTTGTCCTGTTCCCTTAGCAGAAAAACACCTCCAAAGCATAATGTTTACACCTCCATGTTTGATGGTGGGGATGGTGTTCTTGGGGTCATAGGCAGCATTCCTCCTCCTCCAAACACGGCGAGTTGAGTTGATGCCAAAGAGCTCGATTTTGGTCTCATCCGACCACAACACTTTCACCCAGTTCTCCTCTGAATCATTCAGATGTTCATTGGCAAACTTCAGACGGGCCTGTATACAGTGGGGAAAAAAGTATTTAGTCAGCCACCAATTGTGCAAGTTCTCCCACTTAAGAAGATGAGAGAGGCCTGTAATTTTCATCATAGGTACACGTCAACTATGACAGACAAAATGAGAAAAAAATTCCAGAAAATCACATTGTAGGATTTTAATGAATTTATTGGCATATGATGGTGGAAAATAAGTATTTGATCAATAACAAAAGTTTCTCAATACTTTGTTATATACCCTTTGTTGGCAATGACACAGGTCAAACGTTTTCTGTAAGTCTTCACAAGGTTTTCACACACTGTTGCTGGTATTTTGGCCCATTCCTCCATGCAGATCTCCTCTAGAGCAGTGATGTTTTGGGGCTGTCGCCTGGGCAACACAGACTTTCAACTCCCTCCAAAGATTTTCTATGGGGTTGAGATCTGGAGACTGGCTAGGCCACTCCAGGACCTTGAAATGCTTCTTACGAAGCCACTCCTTCGTTGCCCGGGCGGTGTGTTTGGGATCATTGTCATGCTGAAAGACCCAGCCACGTTTCATCTTCAATGCCCTTGCTGATGGAAGGAGGGTTTCACTCAAAATCTCACGATACATGGCCCCATTCATTCTTTCCTTTACACGGATCAGTCGTCCTGGTCCCTTTGCAGAAAAACAGCCCCAAAGCATGATGTTTCCAACCCCATGCTTCACAGTAGGTATGGTGTTCTTTGGATGCAACTCAGCATTCTTTGTCCTCCAAACATGACGAGTTGAGTTTTACAAAAAGTTATATTTTGGTTTCATCTGACCATATGACATTCTCCCAATCCTCTTCTGGATCATCCAAATGCACTTCCAGACGGGCCTGGACATGTACTGGCTTAAGCAGGGGGACACGTCTCGCACTGCAGGATTTGAGTCCCTGGCGGCGTAGTGTGTTACTGATGGTTGGCTTTGTTACTTTGGTCCCAGCTCTCTGCAGGTCATTCACTAGGTCCCCCCGTGTGGTTCTGGGATTTTTGCTCACCGTTCTTGTGATCATTTTGACCCCACGGGGTGAGATCTTCGCGTGGAGCCCCAGATCGAGGGAGATTATCAGTGGTCTTGTATGTCTTCCATTTCCCTAATAATTGCTCCCACAGTTGATTTCTTCAAACCAAGCTGCTTACCTATTGCAGATTCAGTCTTCCCCAGCCTGGTGCAGGTCTACAATTTTGTTTTTGGTGTCCTTTGACAGCTCTTTGGTCTTGGCCATTGTGAAGTTTGGAGTGTGACTGTTTGAGGTTGTGGACAGGTGTATTTTATACTGATAACAAGTTCAAACAGGTGCCATTAATACAGGTAACGAGTGGAGGACAGAGGAGCCTCTGAAAGAAGAAGTTACAGGTCTGTGAGAGCCAGAAATCTTGCTTGTTTGTAGGTGACCAAATACTTATTTTCCACCATAATTTGCAAATAAATTCATTAAAATCCTACAATGGGATTTTCTGGATTTTTTTCCTCAATTTGTCTGTCATAGTTGACGTGTACCTATGATGAAAATTACAGGCCTCTCTCATCTTTTTAAGTGGGAGAACTTGCACAATTGGTGGCTGACTAAATACTTTTTTTTCCCCACTGTATGTGCTTTCTTGAGCAGGGGGACCTTGCGGGCGCTGCAGGATTTCAGTCCTTCACGGCGTAATGTGTTACCAATTGTTTTCTTGGTGACTATGGTCCCAGCTGCCTTGAGATCATTGACAAGATCCTCCCCGTGTAGTTCTGGGCTGATTCCTCACCGTTCTCATGATCATTGCAACTCCACGAGGTGAGATCTTGCATGGAGCCCCAGGCCGAGGGAGATTGACAGTTATTTTGTGTTTTCTTCCATTTGCGAATAATCGCACCAACTGTTGTCACCTTCTCACCAAGCTGCTTGGCGATGGTCTTGTATCCCATTCCAGCCTTGTGTAGGTCTACAATCTTGTCCCTGACATCCTTGGAGAGCTCTTTGGTCTTGGCCATGGTGGAGAGTTTGGAATCTGATTGATTGATTGCTTCTGCGGACAGGTGTCTTTTATACAGGTAACAAGCTGAGATTAGGAGCACTCCCTTTAAGAGTGTGTTCCTAATCTCAGCTCGTTACCTGTATAAAAGACACCTGGGAGCCAGAAATCTTTCTGATTGAGAGGGGGTCAAATACTTATTTCCCTAATTAAAATGCAAATCAATTTATAACATTTTTTGACATGCGTTTTTTGGATTTTGTTGTTGTTATTCTGTCTCTCACTGTTCAAATAAACCTACCATTAAAATTATAGACTGATAATTTCTTTGTCAGTGGGCAAACGTACAAAATCAGCAGGGGATCAAATACTTTTTTCCCTCACTGTAAGTATTCACACCCCTCAGTCAATACTTTGTAAAAACACCTTTGTCAGCAATTACAGCTGTGAATCTTTCTGGGTAAGTCTCTAAGAGCTTTCCACACCTGGATTGTGCAACATTTGCCCATTATTCTTTTTGAAATTATTCAAGCTCTGTCAAATTGGTTGTTGATCATTGCTAGACAACCAGGTATTTTTCAAGTAGATTTAAGTCAAAACTGTCACTCGCCACTCAGGAACATTCACTGTCTTCTTGGTAAGCAACTCCAGTGTAAATTTGGCCTTGTGTTTTAGGTTATTGTCCTGCTGAAAGATTAATTAATCTCCCAGTGTCTGGTGAAAGCAGACTGAACCAGGTTTTCCTCTAGGATTTTGCCTGTGCTTATCTCCATTCCGTTTCTTTTTTATCCTGAAAAACTCCCCAGTCTTTAACGATTACAAGCATACCCATTACATGATGCAGCGAACACTATGCTTGAAAATATGGAGAGTGGTACTCAGTAATGTGTTGTATTGGATTTGCCCCAAACATAACACTTTGTATTGAGGACAAAATGTTAATTGGTTTGCCACATTTTTAGCAGTATTGCTTTAATGCCTTGTTGCAAACAGGATGCATATTTTGCAATATTTTTTATTTTGTACAGGCTTCCTTCTTTTCACTCTGTCATTTAGATTAGTTTGAAATTCACTGCTCGACTGAGGGACATTACAGATAATTTTATGTGTGGGGTACAGAGATGAGGTAGTTATTAAAAAATAATGTTAAACACTATTATTGCACACAGAGTGAGTCCATGCAACTTATTATGTGACTTGTTAAGCACATTTTTACTCCTGAACTTATTTAGGCTTGCCATGACAAAGGGGTTGAATACATATTGACTCAAGACATTTCAGCTTTCCATTTTTTATTAACGTGTAACATTTTCTAAAAACATAATTCCTTTTGACATTATGGTGTATTGTCTGTAGGCCATTGACATACAATTTCAATTTAATCAATTTTTATTCAGGCTGTAACATAACAAAATGTGGAAAAAGTCAAGGAGTGTGAATACTTTCTGAAGGCACTGGGGCACTGTGCATAATCATATACCTTTTTTTCAGTTCAAATAAGTTGTCTTTTGCAAAACCATTACACTTTACCTCAGTTTCCCAAAAAGTTTTCACAGACCCCATTATGAGGAATAAGGAGAAATCAAATTAAGTAAACTTTCTTGGTGATGCCTTGGCTCTGTTCAAATCACTTTCTCCTTCTCATTCCAAACGATGAGAGCGTGAGGGAGAGGAATGAGAAGAGGGAGGTCATGGAAAAACTGCAATCAAACCGAGCGGAGACGAAAACATCTTGTCGTTGAAGGCTGCCACAACGTTCTCTTCTCCCTAGAGGACATCGCTGGAGGAACACAAGGTCACCACGAAACCTCAACAGAATGTCATCTGTCCTCCCTTTCCCTTTCCTCACCACCGTATCTATCCAGCTCACAGTTTCCTGGCGTTTCTGAGGGAACACAGTGATGTGAAAAAGTGAATGAATCACCTCAGGAGGAGTTTGGGGTTGTGTTGTGTTTTGTTGTAGGCATAGAAACCAAGGTGACATGGGGAATGTAACTCGGGCCATAGCTGTGTTATCATTGTTGTGGTTATTAATGTTATGATACATTTGCTATCTTACATGTTGCTGAAGCTGTCTGTTACTGGCTTTATCCTGTTTCATTTGTGTCCTTGGCTCTTTCTCAATTAATCTTTCCTTGATTCCTAGCATCCTCTCTCCACGCGTTCTGCTCAAAAGGCATTGAAGAAGTACGTCAGAGGGGAAGGACCTTGAACCTT
This sequence comes from Coregonus clupeaformis, assembly GCF_020615455.1. Classification (NCBI taxonomy): domain Eukaryota; kingdom Metazoa; phylum Chordata; class Actinopteri; order Salmoniformes; family Salmonidae; genus Coregonus; species Coregonus clupeaformis. Next base: position 9,708 of record NW_025538094.1, on the reverse strand, counting down.
CTCCTCCAATACAGTTGAGAGGGAGGTGAGTAGGCGTGGAGACCAGAGGCGAAGAATCCTGGACATACGGATTGAGAGAGCGGAAGCCCAATGCAGAATAAGGTCACCCTGACCTTCCCTATACCCCTCTGGACAACCAATTCCTCCCTCCGGCTCTTCCTGTCTCCCTCTGTGAAGGCTTCCTAGATTAAACCACTTCAAACACAGCCTTTGTTCAGTCACTTCCACACATAATATCAAACAGTTCTTCCTTCTCCTCCCCTGGGCCTGATACTTTGGGAGTCATAGCTATTTGCTACATTGGAATGCTTTGGCAGGAATTTGAGGGCGTAATCTGCTGTTGTTACTTGGTTTCCAAGAGATGAGTGTCTGATAGCCCACATAGCAACAGTAACCGATGACATGTACGTGTTAATCTATCAAATGTAGCAGCCTGGTCCAAGCAGGCTCCTCGTACTAGGAGCTTTGGATCAACTTCCTAAAATGAAACCAAAACAGACACAGAGACATAATTAGAGGGAGAATGAGGAAAAGTAAGGAGTTACAAGCAAATACACTATGCGTATTAATGGGCGCACACGCACACACACACACGCACACCCGCACGCACACCCGCACACGCACACCCGCACGCACGCACACCCGCACACACACACACACACACACACACACACATAGTCCAACTACTGCACTGAACTCCTACATCCAACAGTCTATTCTACTGACCTCAAGATGGCGCCATCTTCCTGGCATTTGTCACACTCACTCCACAAACCAACAGTCAACAGAAAAGTAATTAAAACTAAGAAAACAGGACGTTCTCTCCATTCAGAGAAACAATCAACAAATCAAACTATTATTTTCTCCCCTCAGACAAGACACCTTACAGTTGCTTTTCCCAACTTCTCCAGTTCTTAGAAAGTGCAGAGGACTCAGCCAAAGGCACATTCCATCCCTTCACTCTCATGGGGTCTGTGAGTTCGAAAGGGTGCTTTACTCTAAACTCTGAATGCTCAAGTCTAGCAGGTATGGGGTGTATGACACACACACACACGCACACACACACACACACACGCTGGGGTCAAGTGAGTGTCTGTGGATGTTGCAACTGGTCATTATGTCCACTTACAATCCTCCTTTTTTCTCTAGAGGAAAAACAATATTCCACCTCTGACATTCCCCCCTGAAGAAAACACAGGTGGTTTTTGGGAAGACCAGGTGACTGTTGGTCCTATTTAGGTTTCAGAAGGGACCGTACTTACGGATACGATGTTGTATTACAGGGCATCAAGCCCCTATTATTAACATCAAAGGAAGTGGAAAAACCCATTTCATCCTTCTGCCTGCTTAACACCTGATGCTAATGTCAGACAGTTGGAATTTTGGACGCTAAGTTTGTTTAAACACATCCTGTAGAACTGCATCCCAGACCAGCATACTGGCCTGCAGTGCATAAACTGCTGGTGTTCACATGGCAATGAAAACCTTGTGTTGTTATTGCAGCCATACTAGTTTGCACTGATATAAAGGCAATGGACATCACAGGACAAAGTAGCGGTAGTAGTAGTGGTAGTAGTGGTAGTAGTGGTAGTAGTAGTAGTAGTAGTAGTAGTAGTAGTAGTAGTGGTAGTGGTAGTAGTAGTAGTAGTGGTAGTAGTGGTAGTAGTAGTAGTAGTGGTAGTAGTGGTAGTAGTAGTAGTGGTAGTAGTAAATATATAATATAATATAATAATATAATAATATGCCATTTAACAGGCGCTTTTATCCAAAGCGACTTACAGTCATGCGTGCATACATTTTTTGTGTATGGGTGGACCTGGGGATCGAACCCACTACCTTGGCGTTACAAGCGCCATGCTCTACCAGCTGAGCTACAGAGTAGTGGTAGTAGTAGTAGTAGTGGTAGTAGTAGTGGTAGTGGTGGTAGTAGTAGTAGTAGTAGTGTTAGTAGTAGTGATAGTAGTGGTAGTGGTGGTAGTAGTAGTAGTAGTAGTAGTAGTGTTAGTAGTAGTGATAGTAGTGGTGGTAGTAGTGGTTGTAGTAGTAGTAGTGGTAGTAGTGGTAGTAGTAGTGGTAGTAATAGTGGTAGTAGTGATAGTAGTAGTAGTGGTAGTAGTGGTAGTGGTATTGGTGGTAGTGGTAGTAGTAGTAGTAGTGGTAGTAGTAGTAGTGATAGTAGTAGTGGTAGTAGTGGTAGTAGTAGTAGTAGTGGTGGTAGTAGTAGTGGTAGTAGTGGTAGTAGTAGTGGTAGTAGTAGTAGTAGTGGTAGTAGTAATTGTGGTAGTAGTGGTAGTGGTGGTAGTAGTAGTGGTAGTGGTAGTAGTGGTTTAGTAGTAGTGGTAGTAGTAGTAGTAGTGGTAGTAGTAGTGAGTAGTGGTAGTGGTAGTGAGTAGTAGTGGTAGTAGTGGTAGTAGTAGTAGTGGTAGTAGTGGTAGTAGTGGTAGTAGTAGTGGTAGTAGTAGTGGTAGTGGTAGTGGTAGTAGTGGTAGTAGTGGTAGTGGTAGTAGTGGTAGTAGTAGTGGTAGTAGTGGTAGTAGTGGTAGTAGTGGTAGTAGTAGTAGTAGTGGTAGTAGTAGTAGTGGTAGTAGTGGTAGCTGTCTGCCATGGTGGGGATGTAGCTCATTGGGTGATTTGGCTGCTATCAGGTGTTGTATGGTACGGTTGGTTCAGTGCTTGCTGCTCGCTCTGTTGTTTGTTGACGCTGTCTCCATGGGTACAGGGCTCAGCTGGAGATCTGGCGTGCGTCAGTGTGAGCGGCGAAGACTCAGTCCTGGGACGTAGGACCATGTGGGTGGGACCGGGACAGGACATGCAGGCCTTCATTACACTCTTAGAAAAAAATATGCTATCTAGAACCTAAAAGGGTTCTTCGGCTGTCCCGATAGGATAATCATTTGAAGAACCCTTTTTGGTTCCAGGTAGAACCCCCTTTTGGTTCCAGGTAAATCCCTTTTGGTTCCAGGTAGAACCCTTTCCCCAGAGGGTCCTTTATACATGGAACTAAAAAGGGTTCTCCTATGGGGACAGCCGAAGAACCCCTTTGGAACCCTTTTTTTGTACTCTACAACACCACCCCTTATTCTCTCCCACACTGTGTGAGTGGGTGGGTGTGAGTGTGTGTTTGACATGGGTATAGTCTAATGGCATCAGTTGACACAGCAGCTAATGAGTGATGGTGTCCCATGATGATGATGACATAGTTAAAAATGCCATGTCTATATTCATTGGAGGTTGTTCAAACGAACACAACGGAAGAGAGTGTGTCGTTGTTTAGTATTGTGATGTTCTTGAGCTGTTGCAGTCAGTGACAGGTGCAAGGACAGGCAGCCATGCAACATGGGAGGCAGAACCATTTTGTATTTGTGCTGGGGCTGAGAGGCTGGCCACCCTCCAGACTGAGGCAGGCACATCTGTAGACAATACAACTTCAGAGCAGAGCAGGCTTAACAGGACCAGCTGTGGAGCGCAGGGAGGTAAAGATAGGACTGAGGAGAGGAGAAGAGAGGAGAGAAGAAGAGGGGAGAGGAGAGGAGGGGAGAGAGAAGTGGAGAGAGAAGTGGAGGGGAGAGGAGAGAAGAGAAGGGGGAAAGGAGAGGGGGAGAGGGAGAGGCGAGGAGGAGAAGAGAACAGCATAGAATAGAACAGCATAGAACAGAACAGAACATTCAAGGAAAAAAACTGAACTAGAAGATAGTTTGAGAGAATGCATTTTTTTAGGCACCAGGCTGATTATGAAGCTGTAATACTGTGATGATAAATGTTAAATTCAATCACAGACTTTTCTGGGGCTACAACACCAGACACATACAATACGTCATCACATTTTCTCTCCAAAACTCTATTCATTTCCTCTTCCACCAATACAGAGCTGTATCAAATTATAAGTTCTGATATTAAATACCTCACACATACCATTTTCGAGTTACTCTCTCTCTCGCTCTCTCTCGCTCTCTCGCTCTCTCTCTCTCTCTCTCTCTCTATCTCTCTCTCTCTTCATGATGCAACAGAGAAAATATCCACAACCTCCTCCTTCAAGCAATACAAATGACTTCAGGCTCTCATAGAGGAAAGGTAAACACAACAGCCAGATTTGTTTTGTAAGCATTACATGGCAAAGTGGCCAGAAGGTTGTGGATTCGCAGACCACTGCGGACAAGGGTAGGGGTGAAAACATATCCATTATAATAAAAGCACTGCATGAATCTATCATCTTATTTGCAGTCCGAGAAAAAATAGACATTTATAAATGTATTTCATGCAATTCTACGTCATTTTACATGACTGGAGACAAGCAGAATCTTTTTTAATACCACAATAGAGTATGACAATGAATGAGCACATGCTGTAGCACCGGAGATGTTTTGATTTCTATACAGGCTATTGTCAAAAAATAGCATAGTCTAAGTTTGGAACAGTGCTAAAGTTGTCTATCAACTGTAAAAAATTTGAGCAACAGAACCAGTTACAACGGAAGAATATGATCATCAATTAATTTGAGAAAAAGCCATTTGTTGTTTAACATAGCAGCCACACTATCATCAGGTAGGCCTATATTCACTTTCAAAAACTATCATTTCTAATTTATTGTATTTTATTCCATGATATTGTTGTTACAAAATAGATTTGTGTTGACTGTGATTAGGGCATGGAAATATAAGAGCATCTGCTAGGCTCACCGCATGATCCTCAAATCAAAGACTGGCCAAACTTGTGTTTCTAAAAGTGTATTCGAAGGCACTGTAGAATGACTGTATAGCCTAATAAGGCATTTTTTGTTTCATTATTATTTAATTCTAAGTAATTATTAGTTTTTTTGTTAGTTTAAACAGCCTAAATGTGAAATGTATAGCCATGTTGTTGAAGTGCAGTTGTTGATGTGTTGTTGAAATGCTGAGCGCTCCTGCCAGCGTGTCACAAATGCTTCACAATTTATTTCTTAAATGGCAGTCTATAGCCTTAAAATAATAATAATATAGCCTACACAATTCATTTTCATTCCTTCTTAGGCTACCTGACGGATTTAGCGTTAGTATGTTGTTTAATAGCCAGTTGAAATGTCGAATGTCAATTGACAGTGATAGAATCATGTCTCATCGGCTATAGAATATCATAGAGACAAACAAAAGATATCCCATATCCATCGGAGTCATGTCTTTTTACAGCTTGTTTCTAGCATTAAGCATTGCAGACTAATGCAATGTTATACAGTAGATTGCTTTATATAATCAGGTCCATTAAATTGTTTTCAAAATATTAAGCTAACAAGGGGTAAGCCTATGCTTTTAGCCATTTTCTTTAACAGAAGTCACAATACCCTCACATACACCCTCAATTCGAGCCCTGGTTTTAACTTAACACACCAAGCTCTTCACTGACACTGAGATATTTAAGGAGTGCATGGTGACTGAAGGAATTGACTGACAAAATCTATGGATAGTACAGTATAATTTCGTCTGTCAAACAGGTAGGTCTACCTCTTATTTCTTGAATAGGAAGAAATAGGCTCCAACACAAAGCCCTCTTGTTGTTAGTAGCCTAAAGTCAAATTAAAAGGAAGATTGTTTAAATAAATTTGACCTTCTCGAATTAGCCTACTTTCAGCACCCATGCACTGTGGCTGCTGCTTCATAGTAATGTAAGTTAAGTAAATGACTCTAAAATGGCTTATTTTGAGGTCAATTACTCGGATAAATAGCTTCATTATGGGCAATGAAACATATTGTTTTTATTAAAATCAATTATAGCAGTAGCAAGCTTACCTCCGATCCTCCTCATCTTCGCGCTCTCCCTCTCAAACTGAACAGGACATCATTAGGCCTAGTCCGTGCGCACAGATATAAATGTTAGTTTTTTTTACAAATAAAAAAGTATTTTCGGAAGAAGCCTTTGACTCGCCTATCCATTGCAGTGTATAATGCAGTGTAGCCTAATTTTATGTACACCATCCCAGCAGCGCAAAACTCGGGAAGGAAGTATATTTTCTTAGAAATATAACTTTGCCCTGTGCTTCTCCGAGCATGCTCTTCGTATAGCCTAGGCTTATAGGCTATAGTATAGGCTATGGATCATTTTATTGAGGCTACACTAGGCACACTTGATATTACTCGCCCAGCAGAGAATCAGGGATGAGGGGCATCATAGGGCACACATCGAGATACTATAATAAGCAACTCATTCTCAAACCCTGAGAAATATGACATTTAATCGATTACAAATTAACTACATGACACTCCCCTGGACTAAATAAAAAATACTAAACCCTCCCACTGACTGAAATTGAAAAAGCAGGACCCTCCCCCATTTTCCTCCGGGTAACAATTATGTAATTTTCAACCGTTCCCTAACTCCTAAATAAGGTAATGGATTGCATCATTATTTGGAACTATGATCAGCCCCTCCGTAGTTTGTGCTCCCCCTCCCATTCCACCATCGTTCCCTCCCTCCCCTTCCTGCCTCCACTAGCCTCAGAGCCAGATGGATTATCTCATCAGTCAAGTTTCCCAGAGCTCTATGCCTCCTCTGTGTATCCCACCAATACTGTATCCCCAGCCAGTGAGAAAACAGTCAGAATTCTTCACTGCAGCCATTTCGTTTTGGGTAGAAAAACTCAATGACCTCATCAGCCCCACTATCTATTTATCTACACTTTGCGAAGGACTCAACCAGAAAATAGCTAATCTAGCCCAGGCACAAAAATCTCTTAAACAGTGCTTCAAAGAAATACATTGCATAACAGTTTGGCAGGAGTTTGGGAACCCTGATACATTGGAATGCTCCGTAATCCATATCAAAAGAGATAGCTAGAGTCCTTTCCACATAGAGAGCGAAAGAGAGTGGATAGAGAGAGAGAGAGAGAGAGAGAGAGAGAGCGCGAGAGAGAGAGAGAGAGAGAGAGAAAGAGAGAGAGAGAGAGAGAGAGAGAGCATAGAGAGCATAGAGAGAGAGACCAAGGGGAGAGAGAGGGAGGGAGAGGGAGGGAGAGAGGGGAGATATGTGGGAGAGAGAGCGAGCGGGGAAAGAGGGAGAGAGAGAGAGAATCCAGGGACAGGCCTCTTATCCACAGAGGAACAGTGATTCCTGGCAATCAGACAGCAGCTCTCCCAACCCAACACAGTACAGCTGAGTTTTCTATAGAGAGAGGAGAGCATCCCTTATCAAGCCCAGCAAGACATAGAGAACCCTCTCTCTCTATCTCTCCCTCCCTCTCTTTCTCTCGCTCTCTCAATTAAATTATGTTTACATTGCCAAAGCTAGTGAAATAAACAATAAACAAAAGTGAGAAGAAAGTAATTTAACAACATCAACAAAAAACTATTAGAAATTAACATCAAATATTGGACTCAAAAAGGTTTCAAAAAGATAAAGACATTTCAAGTGTTATATTATTACATTTACATTTACATTTACGTCATTTAGCAGACGCTCTTATCCAGAGCGACTTACACATTGGAAGCTATGTACAGTGTTTTAGCTGTGTGCAAATAGTTTTAATACGAATAGTGGGGGGAAGATAAATAAACAGATAAGTACTGGTGATATTTACAATGTTGTTTGTGCTCCACTGGTTGCCCTTTTCTCATGGCAATTGGCCACACATCTTGCTGCTGTGATTGCACATTGTGGTATTTTGCCTAACAGATATGGGAGTTTATCAATGTTGGATTTGTTTTCAAATTTGTTGTGGGTCTGTGTGATCTGTGGGAAATATGTATCTCTATTGTGGCAGGAGGTTAGGAAGTGCAGCTCAGTTTCCACCTCATTTTGTGGACAGTGGGCACATATCCTGTCTTCTCTTGAGAGCAAGGTCTGCCTATGGCGACCTCTCTCAAAAGCAAGGCTATGCTCACCGAGTCTGTACATAGTCATAGTTTCTTAATTTTGGGTCAGTCACAGTGGTCAGGTATTCTCTGTTGAGGACCAGATAGCATTCCAATTTGCTCTGTTTCTTGGTTGATTCTTTCCAGTGTGTCATAGTTATCTTTTTGCTTTCTCATAATTTGCTTGGGTCTAAATATGTTGCTGGCCTGGGGCTCTGTGGAGTCTGTTTGTGTTTGTGAACAGAGCCCCGGAACCAGCTGGCTAAGGGCACTCTTCTCTAGGTTATTCTCTCTGTAGGTGAGGGCTTTGTGGTGGAATGTGTGAGCATCAGTAACTTTTAGGTGCTTGTAGAATTGAACAGCTCTTTTCCGGATTTTGATAACTAGCGGCAATAGTCATAATTCTGCTCTGCATGCATTGTTTGGAGTTTTGCATTGTACATAAAGTATATTTTTGCAGAATTCTGCATGCCTGGCCAAACTGAGCAATCGAGGGAGAAGGGCCTTGGTTAGGGAGGAGATGAGAGAACATTCCAGAAGGACAACCATCTCTGCAGCACTCCACCAATCAGGCCTTTATGGTAGAGTGGCCAGACGGAACCCACTCCTCAGTAAAAGGCACATGACAGCCCACTTGGAGTTTGCCAAAAGGCACCTAAAGGACTCTCAGACCATGAGAAACAAGATTCTCTGGTCTGATGAAACCAAGATTGAACTCTTAGGCCTGAATGCCAAGCGTCACTTCTGGAAGAAACCTGGCACCATCCCTACGGTGAAGCATGGTGGTGGCAGCACCATGCTGTGGGGATGTTTTTTAGTGACAGGGACTGGGAGACTAGTCAGGATCGAGGGAAAGATGAACTGAGCAAAGTACAGAGAGATCCTTGATGAAAACCTGCTCCAGAGCACTCAGGCCCTCAAGACTGGGGCGAAGGTTCACCTTCCAACAGGACAACGACCCTTAGCACACAGCCAAGACAACGCAGGAGTGGCTTCGGGATAAGTCTCTGAATGTCCTTGAGTGGCCCAGCCAGAGCACGGACTTGAACCCGAGCGAACATCTCTGGAGAGACCTGAAAATAGCTGTGCAGCGACGCTCCCCAATGGGAAAAACTCGCCAAACACAGGTGTGCCAAGCTTGTAGCGTCATACCCAAGAAGACTCGAGGCTGTAATCGCTGCCAAAGGTACTTCAACAAAATACTGAGTAAAGGGTCTGAATATTTATATAAATATGATTTTTATTTTTTTATTTTTTAGCAAACATTTCTAAAATCCTGTTTTTGCTTTGTCACTATGGGGTATTGTGTGTAGATTGATGAGGGAAAAAACTATTTAATCAATTTTAGAATAAGGCTGTAACCTAACAAAATGTGGAAAAAGTCAAGGGGCTGAATACTTTCCACAATTTTTGTTGTATTATTTGTTCTGTCTTTTCTGGTGGATTAAACTGTTCTTGGTTCTTTGTTATATGGCTAAAAAGTTTGAGGAAGTGGTCTAACCATACTTTGGATAGGTAGCTCTTTGTGTTGTTGTTTATTTAGTGTGTTCCAATTTTCTCAGAAGTGATTTGATTCTATGTATTCTAAGTTATAATGAGTCAGCAGCAGGCATTTGAATAGTGTCTCTGCGTCACTCAGAGGATGCTAGGCAGAAAATGATCTGTTGTCAGTTATATGAAATGCTGCTAATCTTTTACTGTCACCATGTACTGTATGATCATATTTATTTTACAGTTATTAGAAAGTTGAAATCTTATAGTAAGTCGTTTATAATTTGATTGTTACTATATTTAGAAAGCATTTCAATCATTTCAAGCCTATTGTTGAATAGGAAATAAATTATATATGATTTTAAATATTTTTATATTTTTATAATATTTGTACTGTGTA
>NW_025538093.1:0-23258 GCF_020615455.1 Coregonus clupeaformis | reverse complement strand
TGGGAGACCCCGAACCTGGAGAGGGGCTGACGTCTGGGTCTGGACTGGAACCGCTGACTGGAGCTGGACCCGACGACGGTGGAGCGAACTGCTCTGGCTCCGGAGTGGAGCAGCTGACCGGTGCCGGACCAGGCACCGGTGGAACAGGCACGGGCCGTGCGGACTGGGACACACGCACCACTGGCTTGGTGCGGGGAGCAGGAACGGGCCGGACCGGGCTGACGACGCGCACCACTGGCTTGGTGCGGGGAGCAGGAACTGTTATGATTTAACTGGATAAGAACCCAAATGCAGACCAGTACACCAAGCCAGAGAAGTTTTAACAGGTTTATTTACAATGTTCAAAGTCCAGGTTTCCCAATATAGGGGAAGAGCAAGTCCAGGTTACCGGGAGGGTAACAGATCCAGATCAGGGCAGGTGTGGTACCGTAATGTCCTAGTGTCCGTGGTGAGTCCAAAAGAGAGGTCCGGTAATGGAGAGCAGGATGGTGGTGGCAGGAGTGAAGGCGGAGGCAGGAGTCAGGTTCCAAATATCTGTGGCACAGGAGAAAAGTAAATAGAACAAGCCAAAACACAAAGAGCAAAAATAAACAGGTTGAGTCGGCAGCGAGACTAACATGGTCGTCTTGACTATGATCTGACGATGAGTGGTAAGTTTGACCGGGTCTTAAAGGCTGAGGTGATTATGGTGAATGAGCTGCAGCTGGAACCCTGACTCCCGCACACCAGACTTCACTCCCTGCAATCAAGGACAGACAGAGGGGAGGGAGAGACAGAGAGAGAGAGCTACCTAGCAGCAGTAGGCCTAACAGTACCCCCCTCTACGGACGCCACCTGGCGGCCGACGGGGTTTATCGGGATGTAACCTATGAAACTCTCGGACCAGAGCAGGATCCACAATGAAGCTCCTGGGCACCCAGGAACGTTCCTCAGGACCATAACCCTCCCAATCCACCAGGTACTGGAAACCACGACCCCGGCGGCGAACATCCAGAAGTCGCCGGACAGTGTAGACCGGACCCCCACCCACGATCCTGGGCGGAGGAGGGGGACGAGGGCGGGCACAGAGGGCTAACCGACACAGGCTTAATCTGGGAAACATGAAAGGTGGAATGAACCCGTAGGGAGGCAGGAAGCTGTAGCTTAACCGCGCAGGGGGTTAACAATAGACAGTATCTTGAACGGTCCTATAAAACGAGGCGCCATCTTCTTAGACTCCACCTTCAATGGAAGGTCCCGTGACTTCAGCCATACCTCTTGACCAGGAGAGTAACCGGGAGCCTGGGACCGGTGACGGTTGGCTTGCCTCTGCATGTACGCCGAAGCTCGGGACAGAGCTACCCTGGCCTTCCTCCAGACCTTGAAGCAGCGGCGCATGTGGGACTGCACCGAGGGTACCGCCAGTTCCCTCTCTTGAGAAGGGAACAGGGGAGGTTGATAACCCAGAGCACACAGAAAAGGAGACAAACCAGAGGAAGCGTTAGTCAAGGTGTTATGAGCATATTCCACCCAGGGGAGCATGGAGCTCCATGACCCAGGGTTAGACCCTGTGACACAGCGAAGAGCGGTCTCCATCTCCTGGTTCAGCTCTCTCGGCTTGCCCGTTGGTCTGGGGGTGATATCCAGAGGACAGGCTGGATGTAATGCCCAAAGCTTTACAGAAAGCTTTCCACACCTGGGAGACAAACTGGGGACCCCTGTCAGAGACAATATCCGTGGGTAGACCATGAGAGCGGAACACATGTTCAACCAAAATATCAGCCGTCTCTCTGGCAGTGGGCAGTTTAGGTAGGGCCAAAAAATGAGCGAACTTAGAAAAAACGATCAATCACCGTAAGAATTACAGTCTTTCCAGACGAGGGGGAAGTCCAGTGACAAAATCCATAGCGATATGCGACCAGGGCCGGCTGGGTATAGGTAGAGGTCGTAGATGACCAGCGCTGGCCTGGGTGGAGTTCTTACTTCGTGCACATACCGTACAAGCAGCAATGAAGGCTCGAGTGTCCGCCTCCATCGTGGCCCACCAGAACTTCCGTCGCACAAAGTCAAGGGTCCGCGAAACTCCAGGGTGACAGGTAAGGGGAGACGAGTGAGCCCACTGAAGTACCTGGGAGCGAGCAGACTCAGGGACAAACATCCGGTTAGGAGGACCCTCCCAGGGTCAGCTTGATGATGTTGAGCCTGTCTAACAATCCCCTCGATGTCACATGTGACGACCGCAATACTGCAGGTAGGAGGCAAAATGGGTTCAGGGTTACTACCAGTATCAACAGCCGAATGAACACGAGACAGGGCGTCAGGCTTGACGTTGCGTGACCCAGGACGGTAAGACAGAGAAAAATTGAATCTCCCAAAAAAATAGTGCCCACCTGGCTTGACGGGGGTTGAGCTGCTTCGCTGACTGGAGGTAAGCCAGATTCTTATGATCCGTCCAAACGATGAAGGGTTGTTCCGCCCCTCCAACCAATGTCGCCACTCTCGAGAGCCAGCTTAACGGCGAGCAGTTCGCGAATTGCCAACATCATAATTCCTCTCTGCCTGAGAAAGTTTCCTTGAGAGAAAAGCACAGGGATGCAGTTTGTTATCTTCAGAAGAACGCTGTGACAACACCGCACCTACCCCAGTGTCGGATGCATCCACCTCCACGACAAACTGGCGGTCGGGGTCCGGCTGCATCAGAATGGGAGCCGAGGCGAAGCGATGTTTCAGTTCTTCGAACGCTGATTCGGCCCCTTCATTCCAAGCGAACGGTCGTGATGGAGGTGAGAGCGGTGAGTGGCGCCGCAATGCGGCTGTAGTCCTTGATGAACCTCCTATAGAAGTTCGAAACCCCAGAAATCGTTGAAGTTGTTTGCGGGTAGAGGGGGCTGGCCAGTCCGTGACAGCAGAGATCTTAGCTGGGTCCATCCGCAACTCCCCTGAGCGATGATGTAACCCAAAAGAGGTCTCAGACACATGAAATTCACATTTCTCCATCTTCACAAACAGTTTGTTCTCCAACAACCTTTGCAACACCTGGCGCACATGCAGTTCATGTTCCTGGGAGGACTCTGAGAAAATCAAGATATCATCCAGATAGACAAAAACAAACCGATTCAACATGTCCCGAAGGACATCATTGACTAGTGCCTGAAAAACAGCAGGGGCATTAGACAACCCAAAAGGCATAACCAGATACTCAAAATGTCCCAAGGGTGTGTTGAAGGCAGTCTTCCATTCATCACCTTACGAATGCGCACCAGGTGATACGCATTTCGTAGATCCAGTTTCGTAAAGATGGTAGCACCATGAAGGAGGGGAAAAGCAGAATTAATCAAAGGCAGAGAATACTTGTTCTTAATGGTGATGTTGTTAAGTCCACGGTAATCAATACAGGGTCTGAGGGTCTTATCCTTCTTAGCAACAAAAAGAATCCCGCTCCTACAGGTGACGAGGAAGGACGCATAATACCTGCCGCCAAGGAGTCCCGAATGTAGTTCTCCATAGCCTCCGTCTCCGGCCGGGGAGAGATTGTACAGGCGACTGCTGGGGGAGCGGGGCTCCTGGCTGGAGGTCAATGGCGCAGTCGTAAGGCCGGTGAGGAGGAAGAGAAGTAGCTCTGTGTTTGCAGAAAACGGATGCCAGGTCATGATACACGTCAGGAACATTAGAAAGATCCATGGACTCCAGTGGAGGTCGAGGCACAGTACTGGCAGGAGTCAGAGCAGAACACAAACAATTCACATGACAAAATGTGCTCCATGAAACAATTCTACCTGTCACCCAATCAATGTGTGGATTGTGTCTTATGAGCCAGGGGATACCAAGGACCAGAGGGGTCTGTGGGCAGTCGATAATATGGAATTGAATGTTCTCCTGATGATTTCCCGACACTCTAAGACAAACAGGAACAGTCTGATGGGTAATATGGGTCAACAATTGTCCATTCAGACCCTTAGCCTGCAGCGGACAGTCCATAGGAACAGTCTCCAAATCCATTTGTTGAGCCCACTCTCTATCCAAAAAGCTTTCGTCTGCACCAGAGTCAATCAGCGCACTAACAGAGAGATTCTGGAACTGCCACTGGAGGGATGCCTGGAGCAGAATGCGGGGAGAAGAGGAAGAATCCGCTGCTCGGCTCACCAAAACTTCTCCCATTAATGATGAGCCGGCCCTTTTCCCCGGACCAACTGGGCAGGAAGGGAACGAAATGACCAGCTTCTCCACAATACAGGCAGACCCGAGCCTGAATGCGACGTGCACGCTCCTCTGAGGACAATCGTGCACGACCCACCTCCATGGCCGGGTTCAGTGCTCCTCGTATCGACTCGGGAAGACACGGCTTTCTCCGTAGGGAAGATGTGGGGAGGAGTTTGTTGATGACAGACAGGTTGCTTGGAACTAACACTCCTCTCCGGCGGCGCTCCCGAATCCGATTATCCAACCTGATGGTGAGTGAAATAAGATTATCCAGCGTAGGCGATTCATCATATGACACCAATTCATCTTTTAAAGTCTCAGACAAAGCATTGATGAACACTCCTTGTAATGCCTCGTCATTCCAACCACTCACTGCTGCTAAAGTCCGAAACTCCACTGCCATCTCCGCCACACTGCGAGCCCCCTGCCGAAGAGAAAACAACCGTTTCGCAGCCTCCTTGCCTCGTACGGGGTGGTCAAAAACCTTCCTCATCTCAGTGGTGAAGGCAACGTAAGCGTTGCAAATGTCCGACTGACTCTCCCAGACCGCGGATCCCCAGGCACGAGCGGAACCGCTAGTAGAGTTGATAAGGTAGGCAAACGGGCTCTTTCTGAGGCGTAGGTGAGGGGCTGTTGTTCAAACACTAACGAGCATTGAGTCAAAAAATCGCCACAGGTTCCCATGTTCCCGTCATAGCGCTCTGGAGCAGGAACAAAAGGCTCTCTGATCTGGGCTGAAGGGGTAGTAATGGCAGACACTTGATTGGTGAGTAATTGAACCTGATTAATCAGCACCTGACTGTCCTCAGCAATCGTCTTAAACAGGGTATCATGTTGGCCAAGTAAAATGCCCTGATTGGCTATGGCAGTCCAAATTTGAGTGCACTCTGGGGTGGTATCCGAGCTACTGTCTGCTGGGTTCATGATGGTCAGATCATACTGTTATGATTTAACTGGATAAGAACCCAAATGCAGACCAGTACACCAAGCCAGAGAAGTTTTAACAGGTTTATTTACAATGTTCAAAGTCCAGGTTTCCCAATATAGGGGAAGAGCAAGTCCAGGTTACCGGGAGGGTAACAGATCCAGATCAGGGCAGGTGTGGTACCGTAATGTCCTAGTGTCCGTGGTGAGTCCAAAAGAGAGGTCCGGTAATGGAGAGCAGGATGGTGGTGGCAGGAGTGAAGCGGAGGCAGGAGTCAGGTTCCAAATATCTGTGGCACAGGAGAAAAAGTAAATAGAACAAGCCAAAACACAAAGAGCAAAAATAAACAGGTTGAGTCGGCAGCGAGACTAACATGGTCGTCTTGACTATGATCTGACGATGAGTGGTAAGTTTGACCGGGTCTTAAAGGCTGAGGTGATTATGGTGAATGAGCTGCAGCTGGAACCCTGACTCCCGCACACCAGACTTCACTCCTGCAATCAAGGACAGACAGAGGGGAGGGAGAGAGCAGAGAGAGAGCTACCTAGCAGCAGTAGGCCTAACAGGAACGGGCCGTACCGGACTGGCGACGCGCACCACTGGCCTGGTGCGGGGAGCAGGAACAGGCCGGGCTGGGCTGGTGACGCGCACCACTGGTTTGGTGCGAGGACAGAACAGGCCGGGCCGGTGGTGGACGCGCACCACTGGCTTGGTGCGAGGACAGGAACAGGCCGGACCGGGCTGGCGACGCGCACCACTGACTTGGTGCGAGGGACAGGAACAGGCCGGACCGGGCTGGCGACGCGCACCACTGGCTTGGTGCGAGGGGCAGGAACAGGCCGGACCGGGCTGGCGACGCGCACCACTGGCTTGATGCGAGGAGCAGGAACGGGCCGGACCGTACTGGGAACACGCACCACTGGCTTAGTGCGGGGAGCAGGAACGGGTCGGGCCGTACTGGGAACACGCACCACTGGTTTAGTGCAGGGAGCAGGAACGGGCCGGACCGGACTGGCGACACGCACCACTTGCTTGGTGCGAGGAGCGGGACTGGGTTCCTTTATAAACCCCCGCTCCTTCTGCTGCCTAACCAGCTCCTCTCGCCGTGCCTCTACACCTTCCTTCTCCCTTTTTGCCTCCTGTAGCTCCTCCCTCTGACCGAATAACTCCTGCTCCCTCTGAACCAATAGCCCCCGTAACATGGTGGCCTCCTCTCCTAACCTGCAGATCCGCCCTTTAACGGCCTCCTGCTGCCTCGTCGTCCACACCGTGTGCCCCCCGCAAATTTTTTTATTGGGGTTGCCTCTCGGGTCTCCGTCGTCGGCACGGTTGGCGCCGTTACTCCTCTCCTGCCTGGGCATTTACCTTCGCCCATGGCCCTTTCCCCGCGAATATCTCCTCCCATGACCACAATTTGCCCACCTGTGACATCGCTACTCGCTCCTCCTGGGCACGCTGCTTGGTCCTCGTTTGGTGGGATCTTCTGTCACGATCTTTGACGAACGAGAAGGACCAAGCAGCAGCGTGATATGCGTACATGTTTATTAAATATTAAACACAACGAAACGTGAAGTCCAAGGTAGCACACAAACAACATACCTTACACGGAACAAGATCCCACAACTAACTAGTGCCAAAAGGCTGCCTAAGTATGGTCCCCAATCAGAGACAACGAGCGACAGCTGCCTTTGATTGGGAACCACACCGACCAACATAGAAATAGACATACTAGATACTACACCATAGAAATATACAACATAGAACATACACACCCTGACTCAACATATACGAGTCCCTTGAGTCAGGGCGTGACACCTGCAGTACCTCGGTCGGCCTTCAACTTGAGATACTCCATGAGAGGGGACAGCACTGAGCTAGCCTGCAATGTCACTTCCTGGAGTAGCTCAAGCTGCGCATGCAATGTTTCCAAAAACGCCACCATGTAGCAAGATGGCGACACGCTGAAATGACACTTCCTGATCTTCAAATGTGCCACTAAGCATTCTCATAGGAAACAATGGGGTGACATCATCGATGGCTTCCATCCATATTTATTACAGTCCATGGTTCCAAACAACAACAAAAATAATATATTTTGGGGAAAACCACCACCCAAAAGGTCCCTTTTGGAGACTTGAAGGGCAAAGGGGCATGTGCTCTGCACAGGTAGAGAGGCCCTATCGGTGCACAGGCCTGGTGTGTGATTTGTTTCCACGAGTTTCACCTCTGTGTGTATCTGTGTGTTTGCATGCCCCTAACCTGTGTATGATTGTGTGTGTGTGTGTGTGTGTGTGTGTGTGTGTGTGTGTGTGTGTGTGTGTGTGTGTGTGTGTGTGTGTGTGTGTGTGTGTGTGTGTGTGAGTATTGCATGCCTCTCACCTGTGTGAGTGCGCATGTGCCTCTTGAGGTCGAAGGTGTCGTTGAAGCCCTTGCCACAGTAGTGGCAGGGGTGTCTCTTCACCATGCTGTGGCACTTGAGGTGGCGCGTCAACATGCGCTGCAGGGGGAATACCTTGTCACATTCCGAACACAGGAAGTCACCCGAGCTGGGGGGGACACGTGGGCGGGGCTGAGGGAGAGAAGAAAGGGACACGGAGGTTATGACACAGACACTGCCTCAATGTACTGTAGGTGTACCTTGGACACATTCAATCAAACCTTATAACTCTAAAACTCTTCACATAAGTTGTAAGTTGTGAACTCTCCTTTTACAGTATATCACATAGAAAAAAACGTGGCAAAGTTTTTTAGAACCCAATTCATTCACAGTTCAATTTTTACCACATTCTTGCTGGGATAAGCCTTTTATATATCCTGTGCACATGCCTGCAAGTTTAGGAGTGGGAGTAGACATGGGCCGATGTGGATGGACCTCTATTTTAATAAATCCATTGAATATACACCATCACAAAGAAATCCATTATTCATTCATTTCATGCAGGTCCTAAGAAACATTATAAAACTAATCAAATGCGTTTTCAAAAAGAATAGAATGGCATATTTTGAATGTAATTATGTTACTTGTCTGTGCAGCCTGTAGGCTACATGGCTGCGCCATGCATATGACATCAATAGTTATTTTGTTCATTAAACGGTCAAGACTTGGGGGGCTAAAAGGGTGGTCGGGGAGCGACAGAGAGGAGCCCCGACCACTGCACTCGTGGGGGCTATAGGAGGAGTCCTCACTGGAGGAGGACGGGGCGCGGAGTGTAAAGGACGGAGACAGTCATGCACCTCCAGCACCGGTTCCCAGTCCGGTACGCCCCGTAGCTGCTCCCCGCACCAAGCCAGTGGTGCGTGTTCCCAGTCCGTCCTGGCCTGTTCCTGCTCCTCGCACCAAGCCAGTGGTGCGTGTTCCCAGTCCGGCCCAGCCTGTTCCTGCTCCTTGTACCAAGCCAGTGGTGCGTGTTCCCAGTCCGGTCCGGACTGTTCCTGCTCCTCGCACCAAGCCAGTGGTGCGTGTTCCCAGTCCGGCCCGGACTGTTCCTGCTCCTCGCACCAAGTCAGTGGTGCGTGTTCCCAGTCCGGTCCGGGACTGTTCTGCTCCTCGCACCAAGCCTGTGGTGCGCGTCGCCAGTCCGGCTCGGCCTGTTCCTGCTCCTCGCACCAAGCCAGTGGCGTGTGTCAGCCAGTCCGCACGGCCCGTGCCCGTTCAACCGGTGCCTGGTTCAGCTCCGGTCAGCGGCTCCAGTCCAGACCATGACGTCAGCCCCTCTCCAGGTTCGGGGTCTCCCACACCAGGGTCCAGACGGGTCCTGGCGTATCATGGGATGAAGGAGAGGGGAAGCAGCGCGCCGAGGTCCAGACCAGACCAGGGGCGCAACAGGGAGGCGGAGAGTAAGAGGTCGTCACGCCCGGAGCCGGATCCGCCTCCGAGGCGGAATGCCCACCCGGCCCCTACCCTGTTATGTTTATGTTGTGCGGTCGGAGTCCGCACCTTTGGGTGGGGTACTGTCACGCCCTGACTCAGGGGACGCTTATATGTTGAGTCAGGGTGTGTATATTCCTTGTTGTGCTTTTTCTATGTGTGGTATTCTATGTTTGTATTTCTAGGTTTGGCCGGGTGTGATTCCCAATCAGAGGCAGCTGTTGCTCGTTGAAACTTAGGCAGCCAGTTTTCCTGCCTGTGTTGTGGGATCTTGTTTGTGTTCGGTGAGTTTGGGCTTGTTAGTGATTAGCCTTCCGACGTCACGTTTCGTTGCCTTTTGTTGTTTTGTATGTTTATTCAGTACAATAAACATGGATGCATGGAACTGCTGTCATATAAAAAAAAGTGATTACCATTACACTGCAGTGGCGGTCGGTGCCGTTTGCAGTGGTGGTCGGTGCCGTTTGCAGTGGCAGTCGGTGCCGTTTGCAGTGGCGGTCGGTGCCGTTTAAGATGAGGGAGGACGATATTGTTTTTTATGAGCATGGTCTTATTTCTATTACAGCATATTGGATGACTGTCATTCATATTCCATTCACCCAGTTCAATGTAACATCAATAGGTTTAGGCTACTACATGATACTCAAATATTCCCTATATCCATCATGAGGTTCCTACAACCTAGCGTATTAATAAAAGTTTACAAACGTAGGTGCACACAGGTCAAGATTAAATGTTGAGGTGACAGACAGTGACACATGGACAGACAGTGACACATTCAATACTGCCATGCACACCCTTTGCATGCATCTAACTGATCTAGTGTGTAATCATTACTCCAACAGTTGCAAACAAGCGGACAAACTATTGGACAAATGCAGGTATGTTTTTCCCCTGTTTCTTTCCGTTTGCTTTAGTTTAAGAAACATTTTTCAACAGAATCAGCGGAATGAATACACCCGATCATACGTAAACACAGTTCACTTTCATAGCAGCCACATTGTATTCCTTCTCGCATCTACGGTTTCTCTTCCTCTCACCTTTTCCCTTCGCTTGTGGACTTCAATGCACATCACATCAGCTGTCTGTGACCAGGCAAAAAAAAACTTTACAAGACAAACCATATCATAACTGCTAACCGCTACACACAGCCTACATTGTTGTTACCATATTAGCTAAAGTAATATCATAGTCAACATAGCTAATAGAACTAACACGTTAGTAAACCCGCTACAATCATGCAGTACAGTGTACAGTCAGTAAGCAGTTTAGCAGTTATACCGGTGAGCCCCCGGTGGCAATAATTTAGTAAAATCAAAAGCTTACCTTGTTTTGAAAGAGTTCCAGTGTTGGATAGTCATAGCCAGCTAGCTAACATAGCATCCCTCTGTTTGAGCCAGGGTGTTTGAGTAGGCTAAACAAGCTAGCTGCATTTGCTAGCTAACTAAGTGGGAAAAAAAGACAAAATATCTCTCTCACTTCTCCTTCTTTTTTGAATACATTTATTTGTTCAAAACTGTTCAACTATTGTCTTTCTTTGAGTCAACTACTCAGCACATTTTATGCACTGCAGTGCTAGCTAGCTGTAGATTATGCTTTCAGTACTAGATTAATTATCTGATCCTTTGATTGGGTGGACAACATGTCAGCTGCAAGAGCTCTGATAGGTTGAAGGACGTCCTGTGAAAGTGGTCATAATTACTGTGTAAGTCTATGGAAGGGGGTGAGGACCATGAGCCTCCTAGGTTTGGTATTGAAGTCAATGTAACCAGAGGAGGACAGAAGCTAGCTGTCCTCCGGCTACACCAGGGTGCTATCCTACAGAGTGCAGTTGAGGCTGCTGTAGATGTTCATTGCAAAACAGTGTGTTTTAATCAATTATTTGGTGACATGAATATATTTTGTATAGTTTTATCTAAAAAATAATAACTTTTTTTTTATGTTTCACTATTGTTATTTTTATGGAATTCACTGAGGAGGATGGTCCTCCCCTTCCTCCTCTGAGGAGCCTCCACTGTTACACAGGTGCACCTTGTGCTGGGGACAATAAAAGGCCACTCTAAAATGTGCCGTTTTGTCTCACAGCACAATGCCACAGATGTCTCAAGTTTTGAAGGAGCATGCAATTGGCAAGCTGACTGCAGGAATACCCACCAGAGCTGTTGCCAGATAATTGAATGTTCATTGCTCTACCATACGTCGCCTCCAACGTCGTTTTAGCGACTTTGGCAGTACATCCAACCGGTCTCACAACTGTAGACCACGTGTTACCACGCGAGCCCAGGACCTCCACATCCGGCTTCTTCACCTGTGGGATGGTCTGCAATGAGCCACCCGGACAGCTGATGAAACTGGGTTTGCACAACCTAAGAATTTCTGCACAAACTGTCAGAAACCATCTCAGGGAAGCTCATCTGCGTGCTTGTCATCCTCACCAGGGTCTTGACCTGACTGCAGCAAATGCTCACCTTCGATGGCCACTGGACAAGTGTGCTCTTCATGGATTAATCCCAGATTCAACTGTACCGGGTAAATGGCAGACAGTGTGTATAGCATCGTGTGGGCGAGCGGTTTGCTGATGTCAATGTTGTGAACAGAGTGCCCCATGGTGTCGGTGGGGTTATGGTATGGGCAGGCATAAGCTACGGACAACGAACACAATTGCATTTTATCGATGGCAATTTGAACGCACAGAGATACCGCGATGAGATCCTGAGGCCCATTCTCGTGCCATTCATCTGCTGCCATCACCTCATGTTTCAGCATGATAATGCATGGCCCCATGTCGCAAGGATTTGTACACAATTCCTGGAAGCTGAACATGTCCCAGTTCTTTCATGGCCTGCAAACACACCAGACATGTCACCCCTTAAGCATGTTTGGGATGCTCTGGATCGACTTGTACGACAGCGTGTTCCAGTTCCCGCCAATATCCAGCAACTTCGCACAGCCATTGAAGAGGAGTGGGACAACATTCCACAGGCCACAATCAACAGCCTGATCAACTCTATGCGAATGAGATGTGTCTCGCTGCATGAGGCAAATGGTGGTCACACCAGATACTGACTGGTTTTCTGATACACGCCCCTACCTTTTTTTAAAAAAGGTATTGGTGACCAACAGATGCATATCTGTATTCCCAGTCATGTGAAATCCATAGATTAGGGCCTAATGCATTTATTTCAATTGACTGATTTCCTTCATGAACTATAACTAAGCCTAAAACATCTGGTTCTCGATGAACATAATTTTTTTCATGAAAGTTACTCTTTATGGTCTTGATGGTTGCTAGGCAGCGCCAGTTACTACTATCAAGCAGTTCTCAACGCTGCTAGGCATGCCACTTGAATCACCCAGCTCTTTGCATAGCCCAGCCACAACATGCATTTTTGTTAACCACAACTGGATGGATCCATAAAGAATTACATAAATATCACTGAATGTTATTGGAATAAAGTAGGCTAATGCAATTGAACGACTAAAACTATTGCTTATTGAAACTCCCAAAGCCATCCAATTGTTATAATACATTTGAATCAATAGCCTACACGAGTATGGTCAACTATTTCATTACCATTTCGCACTGCTTTGAGACAAGTGTGGGGTCTTGTCACGACTTCCGCCGAGGCTGCCTCCCCTCCTTGTTCGGGCAGGCTTCGGCGTTCGTCGTCACCAGCTTACTAACCACTGCCGCCCCAATTATCATCATCACATTTGTCTTGTCTTGTCAATCACGCACACCTGGTTCTAATCCCCTCATTAGTCTGTGTATAAGTGTTCCCTCTGCCCCCTTGTCCTTGTGGGTAATTGTTTGAATGTGAGAGTAGTGTAGCTCGGTGGAGCTACTCACACCATTTTGTTGCCAGGGTAGATATTTCCCCTGTGCCTATGTATTGTATGGAGATACCGTTACAGTGTATTGCCAGGGTAGATCGTTTCCCCTTTGCCTGTTTCGTTTGTCGCTATTCCAGCGTATTTTGTGTAACGAAGGAATAAACTCTGTATTCGGTGATTACCCTCCTGCGCCTGACTCCTTCCATCACACTCATCACAGGTCTCTTGATAAATCAATCAATGTCAGATGTTTCTTTTCACTGAATCTCCATTTTGATATTGGTTAGGCTACAATTAGGCTGTGGAAATGTTATCTAAATTATGGTGAGTACTGCTCATGATCATCTTGTCTAGTTGGCTCATTTATTAGCACTGATCAGAACATTTTGCCAGCATGTTAGGCTATGTAGCTTAACAAGTTCTTCACTAAGCCTACTCCCGACCAAAAGACCAAAAGACCAAAAGCCTGTGACTTGTCTTAATCAATCAATGTGATTTTGTTTCACTGAATCTACATCTGTAGCTATATTTGGTTAATTATCTGGCTGGGTATATAAGTGGAGGTGGTATAGCTTATATATTCATTTGCTCATCGATCACTGATCAGAAACATTTAACATGCAAAAATGTAGCCTATTATTTTGCTCAGTCTTTTGCTCGATCGTGTATAGGCAACTCCAAAAGCCTGCAGAGGTTGTGAAATATGAACATGAGATTAAAATATAGATTGCTGTTATTTTCTATCAGTATCATGATGAAGATACTCTCAATGTACTCTGAACAAAAATATAAACGCAACATGAAACAATTTAAAAGATTTTACTGAGTTACAGTTCATAAAAGGAAATCAGTCAATTTAAATAAATAATCTATGGATTTCACATGACTGGGAATACAGATATGGAAAAAATTAAGAGACCACTGCAGATTTTTCTTAAATCAGCATCTCTACATGTATGACAGCCATTCCATTCCAGTGTCTGTTGAATTCCAACACAGGCACACCTCATTCTACTGAATTAGGTACTGATTAGGTGATCACATGAACTAAATCTTATTTAACGAGGAAAAGTATAAAAACCACTGCTGTGGTCATCACTATCCTCTTGCAATAGGACCAGCTGGATGGCAAAAACAGTGCTAATAGTACCTCAAAAGTAATATTAATCAAAAAATAACAATTGACCATGCCAAAAGAGTTGAAAAGGAACGTTTTGAGTGAGGAAAAGAAGGGTTCAATTCTGGCTTTACTGGCAGAGGGATACAGTGAGTGTCAGGTTGCTTCCATCCTTAAAATGTCAAAGACGGCAGTTCATAAGAACAAGGTCAAGCAGCAGACATTGGGGACAACAAAGCTACAGACCGGCAGAGGGCGAAAACGACTCTACTGACCGGGATGACCGCCAACTCATTCGAATGTCACTCAACAACCGTAGGATGATATCAAGTGACCTACAAAAAGAATGGGAAACGGCAGCTGGGGTGAAGTGCAAGGCGAGGACGGTTCGAAACAGGCTCCTAGGGGCAGGGCTGAAGTCGTGCAAAGCTAGAAAAATGAGAAGCAAAGAAGAGACAGGCTGAGGTTTGCAAACGAACCATTATGGGTGGGCCGAGAGGACTGGAGTAAGGTCATCTTCTCTGATGAGTCCAATTTTCAGCTTTGCCCAACACCTGGTCGTCTAATGGTTGGACGGAGACCTGGAGAGGCCTACAAGCCACAGTGTCTCACACCCACTGTGAAATTTGGTGGAGGATCGTTGATGATCTGGGGTTGCTTCAGCAATGCTAGAATCGGGCAGATTTGTCTTTGTGAAGGACGCATGAATCAAGCCACGTACAAGGATGTCCTGGAAGAAAACTTACTTCATTTTGCTCTGACATTGTTCCCCAACTCTGAGGATTGTTTTTTCCAGCAGGACAATGCGCCATGCCACACAGCCAGGTCAATCAAGGTGTGGATGGAGGACCACCAGATCAAGACCATGTCATGGCCAGCCCAATCTCCAGACCTGAACCCCATTGAAAACTTCTGGAATGTGATCAAGAGGAAGATGGATGGTCACAAGCCATCAAACAAAGCCGAGCTGCTTGAATTCTTGCGCCAGGAGTGGCATAAAGTCACCCAACATCAATGTGAAAGACTGGTGGAGAGCATGCCAAGACGCATGAAAGCTGTGATTAAAAATCTGGGTTATTCCACCAAATATTGATTTCTGAACTCTTCCTTAGTTAAAACATTAGGATTGTGTTGTTTAAAAATGAATATGAACTTATTTTCTTTGCATTATTCGAGGCCTGACAACACTGCATCTTTTTTGTTATTTAGACCAGTTGTCATTTTCTGCAAATAAATGCTCTAAATGACAATATTGTTATTTGGAATTTGGGAGAAATGTTGTCAGTAGTTTATAGAATAAAACAAAAATGTTAATTTCACCCAAACACATACCGTATTTTCCGGCACTATAAAGCGCACCGGATTATAAAGCGCACCTTCAATGAATGGCCTATTTTAGAACTGTTTTCATATATGGCGCACCGGATTATAAAGCGCATAGAATAGAAGATACTGCAGTCAAACGCTTTGACTGGGGTTGCGTTATGCATCCACTAGATGGAGCTGTGCTAAAGGGAATGTCAACAAAACAGTCAGATAAAGTCAAACTTTATTAGCGTTCTGACAACTCCGTTCACTCCCATGGTAACGTTGTTCAAACGTTAATGTGCATATTAACAATATCTCCCAGCCTTGCTCACTCTTCTCCCAAACGTGGAGGGGAACTTTTCCCTGATTCAGTAAACACGTAGTAAAAGAAACAGTCTGATACCACTAAATCAAACGTTAGTGCATAACTCAACATTGTTCAGTTACGTATAACACGTAAAGCTCACTTTTTCAGTTCATTCCCCGTCCACGAATCGCTCGAATTCTTCTTCTTCAGTGTCCGAATTGAACAGTTGGGCGACTATGGCATCCAACCTGCCCGGCTCCCTCTCGTCGTTATCCGAGTCAGTGTCGCTGCTGTTGCCTGGCAGTTCAGAGATTATTCCTGCCTTCGTGGAAAGCTTTGACCACAGTTGAGACTGATATATCAGCCCAGGCATCCACGATCCATTGGCAGATAGTGGCGTAAGTCGCCCGGGCGCTGTCTCCCCGTCTTGGTGAACGTGTGTTCGCCTTCTGTCATCCACTGCTCCCACGCAGCTCGCAGTCTAGCTTTGAACGCACCTGTTGACACCAATATCTAGCGGCTGGAGTTCTTTAGTTAATCCACCCGGAATGACGGCAAGCTCCGAATTAGTTTGCTTCATTTGTTTTTTGACAGCATCGGTGATATGGGCGCGACATTGAGTCGTAGATCAATAGGGACGGAGCTGTGTGGAAAAAAGCCACCCGGTCTCTTGACGTAAATTTCTCTCAGCCACTCACTCATCTTTTCCTCATCCATCCATCCCTTCGGGCTAGCTTTGATGACGACGCCGGCTGGAAAGTTTTCTTTTGGCAAGGTCTTCCGCTTTGAAAAATAACCATGGGTGAAGTTTCTGGCATTAGCTCTGGCAGGCGAGAACTACAGTGAAGGATGACTTCTCATTCCTTGTGGTGCGTACAGACACCGTACTGGTCCCCGTTTTCTCCACAGTGCGGTTCACGGGAATATCAAAGGTGAGTGGAACCTCGTCCATGTTGGTGATGTGCTCTGGCCGGATCTTCTTTACAGTGATTTTCTTTTTGCAGTATGCGCGGAAAGTGACCAGCTTTTGGCAGTTGCTGCGAGACGGTAGTTCATGTGCGGATGGAGAGATTACGTCTTTTCATAAAACGAAAGCACCAAGAAGGACCGCCTCGAAATTCATCGATGATCATGTCCCGTGCAAGCACTGTTGCCTTAATTCGAATAGTGACTGTAGAGACGCTTCTACTTGCTGCTCTCTGTTCAACAACCCACTGTTCGAGTTTGTCCTCTAACTGTGGCCATCTCGCTTTGTTCCCTCGGAAACTCTGTTTAGTCTTCTTTACTTGGCGCAGGTCATCTTCTTGCATCCTCCACTTCCGTACCATTGATTCATTAATGTTGAATTCTCTCGCTGCTGCTCTATTCCCATATTCTACTGCGTGACTGACAGCCTTGAGCTTGAACTCTCATAAGCGTGTCTCTTGAAAGGTGCCATTTTGGGGTCTTTATACACACACAAGTGGTGTGGGACTGTGAGTAAGCACAGTACCGGTGTTTACTGACTACGGTAGCCG
Source organism: Coregonus clupeaformis (assembly GCF_020615455.1). Taxonomy (NCBI): domain Eukaryota; kingdom Metazoa; phylum Chordata; class Actinopteri; order Salmoniformes; family Salmonidae; genus Coregonus; species Coregonus clupeaformis. The sequence goes on along the minus strand of NW_025538093.1, from coordinate 6,203 downwards.
TAATGATGCAAGCGGTGCGGCTTTGTAGTTTACCAGTCGTACTGAAACATTTCATTATTATTAAATTGTTTTTATTGGTTTTTCATACTGAAACATTTTGACAGAGCGCCTTGAGCGCCGTGTACAACCAGTATGGATCAACCAATTAACCAATTGATCCATATATAAAGTGCTCCGGATTATAAGGCGCACTGTCGTTTTTTGAGAAAATTAAAGGCTTTTAAGTGCGCCTTATAGTGCGGAAAATACGGTACCTATAAATAGTAAAACCAGAGAAACATATGTTTCAACTATGACAGAGAAAATGAGAAAAAAATTCCAGAAAGTCACATTGTAGGATTTCTAATGAATTTATTTGCAAATAATGGTGGAAAATAAGTATTTGGTCAATAACAAAAGTTTCTCAATACTTTGTTATATACCCTTTGTTGGCAATGACACAGGTCAAACGTTTTCTGTAAGACTTCACAAGGTTTTCACACACTGTTGCTGGTATTTTGGCCCATTCCTCCATGCAGATCTCCTCTAGAGCAGTGATGTTTTGGGGCTGTCGCTGGGCAACACGGACTTTCAACTCCCTCCAAAGATTTTCTATGGGGTTGAGATCTGGAGACTGGCTAGGCCACTCCAGGACCGAAATGCTTCTTCACGAAGCCACTCCTTCGTTGCCCGGGCGGTGTGTTTGGGATCATTGTCATGCTGAAAGACCCAGCCACGTTTCATCTTCAATGCCCTTGCTGATGGAAGGAGGTTTTCACTCAAAATCTCACGATACATGGCCCCATTCATTTTTTTCCTTTACACGGATCAGTCGTCCTGGTCCCTTTGCAGAAAACAGCCCCAAAGCATGATGTTTCCACCCCATGCTTCACAGTAGGTATGGTGTTCTTTGGATGCAACTCAGCATTCTTTGTCCTCCAAACACGCTGAGTTGAGTTTTTACCAAAAAGTTTTCAACTGACCAAATGACATTCTCCCAATCCTCTTCTGGATCATCCAAATGCACTCTAGCAAACTTCAGACGGGCCTGGACATGTACTGGCTTAAGCAGGGGGACACGTCTGGCACTGCAGGATTTGAGTCCCTGGCGGCGTAGTGTGTTACTGATGGTAGGCTTTGTTACTTTGGTCCCAGCTCTCTGCAGGTCATTCACTAGGTCTCCCCGTGTGGTTCTGGGATTTTTGCTCACCGTTCTTGTGATCATTTTGACCCCACGGGGTGAGATCTTGCGTGGAGCCCCAGATCGAGGAAGATTATCAGTATCTTGTATGTCTTCCATTTCCTAATAATTGCTCCCACAGTTGATTTCTTCAAACCAAGCTGCTTACCTATTGCAGATGCAGTCTTCCCAGCCTGGTGCAGGTCTACAATTTTGTTTCTGGTGTCCTTTGACAGCTCTTTGGTCTTGGCCATAGTGGAGTTTGGAGTGTGACTGTAATACAGGTAACGAGTGGAGGACAGAGGAGCCTCTTAAAGAAGAAGTTACAGGTCTGTGAGAGCCAGAAATCTTGCTTGTTTGTAGGTGACCAAATACTTATTTTCCACCATAATTTGCAAATAAATTCATAAAAATCCTACAATGTGATTTTCTGAGAAAAAAATTCTCAATTTGTCTGTCATAGTTGACGTGTACCTATGATGAAAATTACAGGCATCTCTCATCTTTTTAAGTGGGAGAACTTGCACAATTGGTGGCTGACTAAATACTTTTTCCCCCACTGTATATATATATATATATATATATATATATATATATATATATATATATATATATATATATATTATATATCTAATCAATATCTGTTGGTCAACGATACCTTTAAAAAAAAGGTAGGGCGTGGATCAGAAAACCAGTCAGTATCTGGTGTGACCACCATTTGCCTCATGCAGCGCGACACATTTTGTTCGCATAGAGTTGATCAGGCTGTTGATTGTGTCCTGTGGAATGTTGTCCCACTCCTCTTCAATGGGTTCTACATGGAACCCAAAAGGATTTTGTCTCAAACCCCCCAAAATAATCCTATCAGGACAGCCGAGGAACCCTTTTTTTTAACCCTTTCTTTCAGTTGGCTTCCTATGAGTGATGAACGAAACCTGGAATGATGGCATTCCGAGACTATCTACCTATGTACTGTAGGCATACAACCGTAGTTTTACAGCAACCAACAGAGATTTATTTTCTTCTATTTATGTAAGATTTTATTTTTCAAACAATATAAATATACACAGAACATAAAGACGCACACAAACATCAACGACATAACACCTGCCCAGACCCACATGCTCCCACCGCCTCCATCTCCAGTGTCTGCAAGACTCTATGCCACATTACCTCAAACTGAGCCACTCTGCCATTCTCTGTTGCCAACACCCTTCAATATTAAAATATAATGCATTTGATTCTTCCACCAATGATGGAGGATCACTTGATTTCCAGCTTTCAAGTAAAAGTTTAACAGACATTTCATGGGCAGCATAGCTCATTGACACATAGTAAAAGTTTACCTTGGCTCGGGAGACCAGAGCCAGAGCAGCAGGGTGATAGAAATTATTCTGGCTCTGGCCCATGGTCCGGGACAGGAGATTAGACCAACCATGGCCCCTGTCTGGCCCTAACCCTGGTTCTTCCCCTGGTACTGGTACTGGTCCTTGTCTACTTATTGGCCCAGCCCCAAGTGCTGAAGTCGAGGAGGGGGTAGCTGGCTCTGGCAGAGCCACAGGTTTAGGGTGGTCAGGGCAGATGACTGTTGTAGACTGTACCTCAGCATTCTCACTCACTGAAAAGGTAGGGAGACAGACTGAGAACATGCATAGACATATTATTCATAAGAAATAACCAGCATATGAGGCAACATCATTATCAAACTGCCTGTGGGGCTATTCTATAATATTATATCCTCTGATAAAACAAACCTGTAACTTTCCTAAAAATTACAACACTACAATCAGTAAATGCAAATATGGATCATCTTATTTTTAATTATTAATTGATCAAAGCAATATTGGGAGAAAAAATGTTTTAATAAATACAGTAAGAACTGACCTGATCGGTTTGTCCTCTTTCCAAGTCTGTCTGTTCTGGGTCTCTCCACCTCCAACCTCCACATGCCCCCTGTTTCTTCTTTTTTCTTATACAGTAGGAATGACCGCGGCATCCTCTCACTCTCTTTATTTATCTCTGGCTCTTGTCTCTGTATGAAAGTTCAACTTTCTGACCCTGGAGGCAACTGTTAAATGCTCCTCGTCCCACCACTTTTGGTTTTGTGTTCAGCTACAGGACCAGGTATCACCTTAATCCCCCTCCCCCCCCCCGGCCCTCCCATCACCACACCTTCCCTATACCCTCCAACCAACGGCCATTGTCCAGGTAACTCAAGAAAATCACAAGGCTCATTTCCATAGCACTCATTGCGATGGCGGGGGCGGGGGTTTACTGGTGTGCACCTGCGTTGACTGTGTGTGTGCACCTCTTTTAACCTGGTCCCCCACTTGTTTTGCATGCCAGGCTGTGAGAATCTGGCCTCCACATTCCAAGCCATGCAAATGTGGGCCGGCAGTGCCTGGACAGAGGGCACGGTCGAGTAACAGAAGCACGCACGAAAAGCTAGCAGCCTGAACTGCTTCTAGGAAAATCTACCTTTTCTATTCCACCCTGCTTGAATTGTCTGGTAGATTTAGGTCACTCCAAAAAACACAGACAATGGTCATTCAAGTGCAATAGAAAGGGTTAATTCCTCTACTGTTTGCCCTCCGTTGACTGCTCGGGTTTAGAGACACATTTGTTAGCTGTCCATCCCCACTCATGGCTGTTGATTTCTTGAATGGAAACAAAGAGTCATTGGAATGATGGAATTGAAAGGAAATTACTGGTATAAGAAATAAGGTTGGAAACTCCTACTAGTTTATGCCTCCAAAGCTTTTATACTTGTGGGGAAGTAGTACCATTTTGGGCACAGAAGTCAATTCAACGTCTATTCCATATTGGATCAACGCTCATTTCATTGAAATGACGTGGAAACAACGTTGATTCAACCAGTGTGTGCCCAGTGTGGAACCAGTATACACTTCAGGAAAAAAGGAGATATTATTGGGATGCATCCATGTGTGAGCTCCCATGTGCCCCATGTCTATATCTATGTTATAAGATATCTGCATACCAAAAAAAAACTACGAAGCCAGTTCCACACAGAACACAGAGCAAAAAAAGCACTTTCGACTGCACACTTTGAGTTTAGGCTTAATCTAGATCCGAAACCAGCCCCATGTTCCTTGAAATCTATGTTTCATTTTTTTCAGAACTCCCTAAACTCTTTTGGAATCATCTTTTGTAATGGTATAGTAGTCCTGTATTAGGTAATAGTAGTATTACACAGTGGTGTAAAGTAACTAAGTAAAAATACTTTAAGTACTAATTAACTTTGCTTTTTTAGGTATCTGTACTTTATTATTTATATATTTTTACAACTTTTACTTTTACTCCACTACATTCCTAAAAGACAATATGTACTTTTTACTCCCATAACTTCTCCCTGACACTCTAAAAAGTACTCAGTACTAGATACACTCATTACGCACCTATCAATATGAGAAGTTGTCTCTTAACTGGCGGACTCACTAAACACAAATACTGTGTTTGTAAATTATGTCTGCGTTTTGGAGTGTGCCCCTGTCTGTCTGTCATTTTTTAAATAAAAAATAATAAAAATGTGCCGTCTCGTTTGTTTAATATAAGGAATTTGATGTGTAGCATTTATTTTGACTCAAGTATGACAATTGCGTACTTTTTGCACCCCTGTACTTAAGTACATTTAAAACCAGATACTGTTAGACTTTTATTCAAGTAGTATTTTACTGGGTGATTTTCACTTCTACAAGAGTCATTTTCTATTAAGGTATCTTTACTTTTACTTAAGTTTGACAATTAAGTACTTTTTCCACCACTGGTCCTACACTCTTAGAAAAAAAAGGTTCCAAAAGGGGTTCTTTGGCTGTCCTCATAGGGATAAACCTTCTTGGTTCCAGTTAGAACCCTTTTTGGTTCCAGGTAGAACCCTTCACGTCAGGTAGAACCCTTTTCGGTTCCAGGTAGAACCCTTTGGGGATCCATCGGTAGAACCCTATGTGGAAAGGCGTTCTACATGGACCCCTTAAAGTGTTCTACTTGGAACCCAAAGGGTTCTACCTGGAACCAAGTGGTTCTTCAAAGGGTTCTCCTATGGGGAAAGCCGAAAAATATTCTTAGGTTCTAGATAGCACCTTTTTTTCTAAGAGGTATAATGGAAAAAGAGAGAGGAACGGAACTCATGGCTCATTTCACTGGATTCTGAATGGCAAATACAGCGTGCAGCCATGAACATGAAACCCAACATGCAAATGCCATAAGAGGTCAACAGAAAGAACATCCCAACACAACAGCAAGAGAGTCCTTTACATAGTTAAGAATGGTTTTAATTGTCCTCAGGAAACTGTCAGCATGGATGGTGCTAAAGAAATCGTTAAGCCTTAGGAGGTTATTGTAAGGTAAAGCTGAAAAGGGTTGGGGAGGTCCTGGGCGAGGGGTGGGATGGGGTTGTTGGTTTATTTAGCCCTTTTCTCGTAATGTGCATACTTTATGAATAACAATCAAAAAAATTATCACACACAAAATTACAAAAAAGTTTTCAATTAATTTCAATAGCTGAGTCTCCTCCCTATTCTTTAGACTGACTAAATGGGAGAATCTATTGAAGGTATTGTAGTGAACGGTGGGGGAAGGGAAGTGAACCCGAGTCACCACAGCGTGAAAAAGCAAACACTCCTACACATCACACCAATAGGGTTAACCCACGTGGTGGGAATAATCCTATAGCTAGGATCGCTACAGTATGTTGTTGTTTATTCCCATAATGGTGGTAGAGTAGTCATCACACCTGAGTTTATGTTTGTTGTAAAGATGTAGTTCTATGTAGTTGAATATGATAACATTTTTCTACGGACTCCTGTAGACAGGTTTGACAGACTGGGCACAGACGTCAGTTCAGCCGTCTAATTTTGATTTATATTTGATTCAAAGTTATCAACTAATGTGAATTCAAAAGTGAAATAAACAAAAATGGAACCACGTCACTGGATTAAGGTCATATTTTTGTGGATAAAAGAAAATCCGAAAAGTCTTTATGTTGATGACTTTCTTTTCAAGTCCAATCATTTTTCCATGTTGATTT
>NW_025538092.1:0-23272 GCF_020615455.1 Coregonus clupeaformis | reverse complement strand
GTGGCACAGTGGTCTAAGGCACTGCATTGCAGTGCTAGCTGTGCCACTAGAGATCCTGGTTCGAATCCAGGCTCTGTCGGAGCCGGCCGTGACCGGGAGACCCATGGGCGGCGACATTGGCCCAGCGTCGTCCAGGGTAGGGAGGGAATGGCCGGCAGGGATGTAGCTCAGTTGGTAGAGCATGGCGTTTGCAATGCCAGGGTTGTGGGTTCAATTCCCACGGGGGGACAGTATAATAAAAAAATAATGTATGTACTCACTAACTGTAAGTCGCTCTGGATAAGAGTGTCTGCTAAAATGTCAATAAAGTAGCAAGTAGCCAACAGCGGGGAGAAAAATAGAGAGATTGGTTTTGTGAATACAGATCTGTGTGTGTTTGTGTGTGTGTGTGTTTTTAAGTCACAGGAGGTTGACTTAATTGGGGAGGATGGGCTCGTGGTAATGACTGGAGTGGAAGTGGTGGAATGGTATCAAATACATTAAACACATTGGTTTCCACGTGTTTGATGCCATTCCATTCACTCCATTCCAGCCACTATTATGAGCCGTCCTCCCCTCCGCAGCCTCCTGTGGTGTGCGTGTGTGCGTGTGTGCATGTGTGTAAGCAACACAAGACTGGCTTCTCTGCTCTTTTTGGAATCCAGACATTCATTTAGTCTGTGTTCCCCGCTGTTAGATTGATGGCAGGAGTGCTCTAACAACAGAGAAACCAAGGGCAACCCACACAGCTGCAGCTCCACTCTGAGAAAAGCAAACAGCACAGGACAGAGACTGAGAAAGGTCAGAGAGGCCCAATAAAGACGACAGATGGAGAAAGTCAGCGAACACGATAGAGAGAATTGGAGTGAGAAGACAAAAATGTATCAAAGGGATTAAACGAGCTGAAATGCAACATACAGTACATGGAAATGCAGAAACACATTAAGAAGAATGAACACATTTCATGTTCAAATCCATTCGCCCCACTGACGTTATGAGCATCGTAACAGCTGATCTGTATGACAACCAGCATAAGACTCCTCTAACACATGAACCCCCACAAACATAATACACACATATACGGTATCTTCAGAAATTATTCAACCCCTTGACTTTTTCCACATTTTGTTGTGGTGGGACGATAAAAAAAGGTTTTAAGTACAGTGAGGGAAAAAATTATTTGATCACCTGCTGATTTTGTACGTTTGCCCACTGACAAAGAAATGATCAGTCTATAATTTTAATGGTAGGTTTATTTGAACAGTGAGAGACAGAACAAAAAAACCAAAAAATCTAGAAAAACGCATGTCAAAAATGTTATAAATTGATTTGCATTTTAATGAGGGGAATAAGTATTTGACCCCATCTCAATCAGAAAGATTTCTGGCTCCCAGGTGTCTTTTATACAGGTAACGAGCTGAGATTAGGAGCACACTCTTAAAGGGAGTGCTCCTAATCTCAGTTTGTTACCTGTATAAAAGACACCTGTCCACAGAAGCAATCAATCAGTCAGATTCCAAACTCTCCACCATGGCCAAGACCAAAGAGCTCTCCAAGGATGTCAGGGACAAGATTGTAGACCTACACAAGGCTGGAATGGGCTACAAGACCATCGCCAAGTAGCTTGGTGAGAAGGTGACAACAGTTGGTGCGATTATTCGCAAATGGAAGAAACACAAAATAACTGTCAATCTCCCTCGGCCTGGGGCTCCATGCAAGATCTCACATCGTGGAGTTGCAATGATCATGAGAACGGTGAGGAATCAGCCCAGATCTACACGGGAGGATCTTGTCAATGATCTCAAGGCAGCTGGAACCATAGTCACCAAGAAAACAATTGGTACACACTACGCCGTGAAGGACTGAAATCCTGCAGCGCCTCTAGTCCCCCTGCTCAAGAAAGCACATATACAAGCCCGTCTGAAGTTTGCCAATGAACATCTGAATGATTCAGAGGAGAACTGGGTGAAAGTGTTGTGGTCAGATGAGACCACATGGAGCTCTTTGGCATCAACTCAACTCGCCGTGTTTGGAGGAGGTGGAATGCTGCCTATGACCCCAAGAACACCATCCCCACCGTCAAACATGGAGGTGGAAACATTATGCTTTGGGGGTGTTTTTCTACTAAGGGGACAGGACAACTTCACCGCATCAAAGGGGACGATGGGACGGGCCATGTACCGGCAAATCTTGGGTTAGAACCTCCTTCCCTCAGCCAGGGCATTGAAAATGGGTCGTGGATGGGTATTCCAGCATGACAATGACCCAAAACACACGGCCAAGGCAACAAAGGAGTGGCTCAAGAAGAAGCACATTAAGGTCCTGGAGTGTCTCCAGACCTTAATCCTATAGAAAATATGTGGAGAGAGCTGAAGGTTCGAGTTGCCAAACGTCAGGCTCGAAACCTTAATGACTTGGAGAAGATCTGCAAAGAGGAGTGGGACAAAATCCCTCCTGAGATGTGTGCAAACCTGGTGGCCAATTACAAGAAACGTCTGACCTCTGTGATTGCCAACAACGGTTTTGCCACCAAGTACTAAGTCATGTTTTGCAGAGGGGTCAAATACTTATTTCCCACATTAAAATGCAAATCAATTTATAACATTTTTGACATGCGTTTTTCTGGATTTCTTTGTTGTTATTCTGTCTCTCACTGTTCAAATAAACCTACCATTAAAATTATAGACTGATCATGTCTTTGTCAGCGGGCAAACGTACAAAATCAGCAGGGGAACAAATACTTTTTTCCCTCACTGTACTTCAGTGGACCGTAAAGGAAATCACACTGCAAACTATGACCCTCATGCACTTAAGGAGATCACTAATATCATGGACACATTAGAACTAATGGATATATTGTATGGAGGTTAAACGACCCTTACCTAGTCAGACATACAGTACCTTCAGTTACAGCCTGAATTTAAAATAGATTACATTTAGATTTTTTTTGTCACTGGCGTACAAACAATACCTCATAATGTCAAAGTGGAATTATGTTTTTCGAAACTTGTACAAATGAATTATAAATGAAAAGCTGAAAAGTCTTGAGTGAATAAGTATTAAACCCTTTTGTTAGGGCAAGCCTAAATAAGTTCAGGAGTAAAAATGTGCTTAACAAGTCACATAATAAGTTGCATGGACTCACTCTGTGTGCAATAATAGTATTTAACATGATTTTTGTATGACTACCTCATCTCTGTACCCCACACATACAAATACAGTGGGGGAAAAAAAGTATTTAGTCAGCCACCAATTGTGCAAGTTCTCCCACTTAAAAAGATGAGAGAGGCCTGTAATTTTCATCATAGGTACACGTCAACTATGACAGACAAAATGAGAAAAAAAAATCCAGAAAATCACATTGTAGGATTTTTAATGAATTTATTGGCATATGATGGTGGAAAATAAGTATTTGGTCAATAACAAAAGTTTCTCAATACTTTGTTATATACCCCTTGTTGGCAATGACACAGGTCAAACGTTTTCTGTAAGTCTTCACAAGGTTTTCACACACTGTTGCTGGTATTTTGGCCCATTCTCCATGCAGATCTCCTCTAGAGCAGTGATGTTTTGGGGCTGTCGCTGGGCAACACAGACTTTCAACTCCCTCCAAAGATTTTCTATGGGGTTGAGATCTGGAGACTGGCTAGAGCCACTCCAGGACCTTGAAATGCTTCTTACGAAGCCACTCCTTCGTTGCCCGGCCCGGTGTGTTTGGGATCATTGTCATGCTGAAAGACCCAGCCACGTTTCATCTTCAATGCCCTTGCTGATGGAAGGAGGGTTTCACTCAAAATGAGAAAAGAAAATCCAGAAAATCACATTGTAGGATTTTTAATGAATTTATTAGCAAATTATGGTGGAAAATAAGTATTTGGTCAATAACAAAAGTTTCTCAATACTTTGTTATATACCCGTTGTTGGCAATGACACAGGAAACGTGGCTGGGTCTTTCAGCATGACAATGATCCCAAACACACCGCCCGGGCAACGAAGGAGTGGCTTCGTAAGAAGCATTTCAGGTCCTGGAGTGGCCTGCCAGTCTCCAGATCTCAACCCCATAGAAAATCTTTGGAGGGAGTTGAAAGTCGGTGTTGCCCAGCGACAGCCCCAAAACATCACTGCTCCTAGAGGAGATCTGCATGGAGGAATGGGCCAAAATACCAGCAACAGCGTGTGAAAAACCTTGTAGCCTACAGAAAACGTTTGACCTGTGTCATTGCCAACAACGGGTATATAACAAAGTATTGAGAAACTTTTGTTATTGACCAAATACGTATTTTCCACCATAATTTGCAAATAAATTCATTAAAAATCCTACAATGTGATTTTCTGGAAAAAAAATTCTCAATTTGTCTGTCATAGTTGACGTGTACCAATGGTGTATCAATGGTGTATCAATACACCCAGTCACTACAAAGATACAGGCGTCCTTCCTAACAGTTGCCGAAGAGGAAGGAAACCGCTCAGGGATTTCACCATGAGGCCAATGGTGATTTTAAAACAGTTATGTTTGGGGCAAATCCAACACAACACATCACTGAGTACCACTCTTCATATTTTCAAGCATGGTGGTGGCTGCATCATGTTATGGGTATGCTTGTCATCGGCAAGGACTAGGACTTTTTTAATGATAAAAATAAATAGAATAGCAAAACTCTAGAGGAAAACCTGGTCTGCTTTCCACCAGACACTGGGAGATGCATTCACCTTTCCGCAGGACAATAACCTAAAACACAAGGCCAAATATACACTGGTTGCTTACCAAGACGACATTGAATGTTCCTGAGTGGCCTAGTTACAGTTTTGACTTAAATCGGCTTGAAAATCTATGGCAAGACTTGAAAAAAATAGCAATGATCAACAACCAGCTTGACAGAGCTCAAATACTTTTTTTAAGAATAATGTGCAAATATTGCACAATCCAGGTGTGCAAAACTCTTAGACACTTAAGCCAGAAAGACTCACAGCTGTAATCGCTGCCAGGCGATTCTAACATGTATCGACTCAGAAGGTTGGATACTTATCTAATCAAGATACAGTATATTAGTGTTTATTTTTCATTCCACTTTGACATTACAGAGTATTTTGTGTAGATCGTTGACAGAAAATGACAACTAAATCCATTTTAATCCCACTTTGTAACACAACAAAATGTGGAAAAAGAAAAGGGGGGTGAATACTTTCTGAAGGCACTGTATGCTTTCTGTCATTTTCTCACCACACACACACACACACACACACAACACACGCAAACATACATCTCCCCGAGGCCTGATTGAGTGTAAGTGTCTGCCCTGCTGGTCAAGGACAGCTGATAATGGGAGTGATTGAGATCGGGGAGCAACAGTCTCAGGTAATGAGATGTACGACCCTGAGCCCCCCTCTGCCTCCCCCTGTCCACCCTCCACCTCCCCCTGTCCACCCTCCACTACCACTAACATGATTTATGGCTCTAATAGAAGTCTATGCTCCCTAGGTAGAGGCTTCACTGCCCACATTACCACTGAGGGAAACTCATCCTTCCACAATGTGTGAGGGACCAGAGAAACAACTCTACCAGAGGCAGAACTAGGTTAGAGCAGGCAAGGTGCTATACCCAAAGCCACACTGCATAGCCTTTCTAGCCTTTGTCAACTACCAGTATACCACACAGGAAGAGCTTGCCACCAGGATACTACACAAGTAGAACACCAACATTGGTATGTGCAATATCCCAAGTGTTTGGTGACCACATAATGTCAGCACATGTAGCGTTTGCTTTCATAGTGTATGCTGTAGCATACATAGTAATAAATTACCAATGGCATACAATGCTGCTGTTACTGCCAGGCTATACCAGATCGCATCAGACAACAAAAGGACCTGTCCAGATTTACCTAAACATTGACGCACATTCCAGGTTGTTACTTTAAAAAAATCTAATACACATAAAATACTACATTCTTTGTCTATTCCACTTTTGTTAACAGAGGCTTCAGGAAACCAAACGACAGGGAAACAGTCAGCTAGAATACCACTAGTTGTAATGCTAATATTTGCTGTGGCTCAAACACCAACTGTACGTGTTCAAAATGAAGGTGAGTGGGATTTGGCTTCTTGTTCTGTTGTTTGCACTGAGCCAGTCTCCAGGCTCATTGTTTTAACGTAGGACATGAGACCCTGTTATAAGCTCCTCTAAGCTGAGGTTGGCAGTTATTGACATGCCTTGTCCTTGGCTGGAGGTTTATTTTGTTGGTTTTCCCTCTGCCAATCAGAAAAGTCGCAAGCAGCAGTCACTTTGAACAGCCTGTTAATCTATAATCTCATATCACAACACCCTGGCAGGGAGTGGGTGGAAGAGGGGGAGGGGGCACTGCATCGAAAAGCAAACAATAGCTGATGGTGTAGCATAGCCAATGACTGTTGATGTTATGTGAGATGTGGTGACTGTTGATGTGGTATTCAAAAATACTTTTAAATAGTAGGCTATTTATAGCAAAATATTTGAAAACACGTTCAAATACTTCCAATAGAAGTAGTGGATTTGGGTCACATTATTTGAAAATATTCAAATACACAGAAAATAAGTATTTAAATGACAAATCATCAAATACACATGTATTTGAACCCAGGTCTGCTGCTGACTTTAAGAGAATAAACCTAAATAAAACTAACTACTGTATGTATTTACATGGTAGTGTCATAGACAGTTACAGTTTAGTTACACATTGTTACACAGTTATACCTCACAATTGTAATTACACTCAACATGGTCTGAGGGACACTTATTGTAAAGTGGGACCAGCTTAGACAGAGACAGGCCGACATTTTTCTTTGAAAAAGGACCTCCTTTTATTTTTTATTTTAATAAACAATTTCTTCTAATTTCCATAGTCACGGGCCTATAGTGGGGGAAGGCTAGATGCAGAGAAAAATAGAAAAATAGAGAAATAATGAAGTGGAGGACTAACCTCCAGTCTCGATTGGAGCTTTTAAAGGCAGTATGTCACTCCTGTCTGTCTCTAAGGGCTTCATTAGGAGAGCCCCATGTCTCCTCTCTGTGAGTCCTTGTAAGGTCTCTGCAAGCCTCCACCTGGCTTTGGGAGCCCCCTTGCTCTGGACTGTTTAAACCAGCTGTAGAGACCCCATGATCTAGAGGGGGACATTACATTTACATTTACGTCATTTAGCAGACGCTCTTATCCAGAGCGACTTACAAATTGGTGCATTCACCTTATAGCCAGTGGGATAACCACTTTACAAAAAAAAAAAAAATAATATTTTTTTCTGCTCGTTTTTATTGGCTCTAGTGAGTGAAGTTCATTCATGGGAGGTATTGCTCTTGCTAAGAATCTACCTCTGTTTGGACTAACATCCAGATTGGTATTTGCCACAATCATATGAATTGTTAATCTATGTGAAAAGGAACTACTGACTTGGACAGTCGGTCTACCGATTATGACCAGATTGTCTGTACAAAATCCTGTCACGCCCTGGCTCTGGGGACTCTTATATGTTGAGCCAGGGTGTGTAGGGTCTATGTTTTGTGTTCTATGTTCAGTTTCTAGTTCATGTGTTTTCTAGGTTGGCCGGGGTGGTTCTCAATCAGAGGCAACGAGAATCAGCTGTTGCTTGTTGTCTCTGATTGGGACCTATACTTAGGCAGCCTGTTGTGCACTTGTGTTTTGTGGGATCTTGTTCCGTGTTGGTTTGTGTTCATAACCGAGGACTTCACGTTTCGTTTTTGTTGTATTGTAAAAGTACTATTAAAGTATGTACTCGTATCACGCTGCGCCTTGGTCCACTCATTATGACGATCGTGACAAATCCACTCCATCACCAAAACGACTCATAGAGAATAGATTTTGTGACAGCTTTTGAAAGAATGAATAAATGGGGTTACATGTCATAAACAATGAAGAGCATGATCCCATTTATGATACCAGACTGGAGACGTGCTAATATCTTCTCCATGGTCTCTCCAGGGAGTTAGAATGGTGTTAAATTGAAAGGGCGGTTTTCATTGTCTGTACTGATGGGTTTTATTTTTTAATTGGATTTGTATGTGATGAATAGCTTGGAAGGAATGCATTAATGAGGAGCACTGTACTGATATGGATTGTTTCACATAACAGGCTGATAAGAACACTCTCTCTTTGATGTCTGTGAAACTGTCCTTGAACCTGGCTACAGTGGATTTTGTGTATTTTCGGTGCTGACTCCGCATGGTTATTATCATAGCAACTATGCCTGGTAACAAATGGAACGGATTGGCTGAAATGGAGTCTGGACCACACTCAGTCCTTTGCTCTGGTTGGCCAACAGAAGAAGTGGAGGATTTCTGTCAGAGTATTTTAAGAAGAACTTAGAACAATGGATTAGTTAACTGAGTGCCCTGGGCGTGGTATTTCAGTGGACCCGTATATACGAACCTTCATACTTATCATACATACATTTTGCATATAATAAATTAAGCTTGGATTGAAGATCTCTTGATTCTTATTCCAATACCAGATTTGAATTACGCAATTTCTAACAATTGGTGACCTCCGACTGTGATCTGGTAGCGGAACTTCACTTCGCTGGAATTCACCCAGCCTATTGGACATCACTGTCATCGAACCGTGTTTCACAAATTGCCCGGGCTTCTATAAAGGTAAGCAAAACACCCATTGTAATATAACTGAAGTTTTGCACATTGGCTTTATCCAAATTAATTTTGTGAAACACCTGTTTGATGTAAGTGAACCCTATTGTACTATAAATAACAATTACAGTATACTATTTCGATTTCATAATATACTATGCAAATGTTTGATAATTGTGATGGTTAAACCCATGGGAGTGCAAACTATGACTAGAGGTTCATAGGTGGCACTTTAAAGCAATAAACAGTGTGACCTATGGTTAGAGGGTGTGACTCCCATAGGATGTATTTTAATTAAACAGTGTGACCTATGGTTAGAGGGTGTGACTCCCCATAGGATGTATTTTAAATAAACATTGTGACCTATGGTTAGAGGGTGTGACTCCCATAGGATGTATTTTAAATAAACAGTGTGACCTATGGTTAGAGGGTGTGACTCCCATAGGATGTATTTTAAATAAACAGTGTGACCTATGGTTAGAGGGTGTGACTCCCATAGGATGTATTTTAAATAAATGGTGTGACCTATGGTTAGAGGGTGTGACTCCCATAGGATGTGTTTTAAATAAATGGTGTGACCTATGGTTAGAGGGTGTGACTCCCATAGGATGTGTTTTAAATAAGTAGTGAACTATGGTTAGAGGGGTCTGACTCCCATAGAAGATATTCAACACAAGTGGTGTGACAGTACGGTTTATGACTTAAAAATCCTAGGAAGCATGATAAAAGGTTAGACAGTGAGAGTGTGGTCGTATGAATGAGAGTGTGAATGATAAACCAGTATACCTTGATAGAAAACTAATTGGAAGTTAAAACGTCTGTGGCTGTCCAAACTGTGTAATTTGGGGATAACTGTTGGGTTCGTGATTGTTTAAACCATATAACCCACCAACAACAATTGGGAACATAAAGCTAAAGTGATTAATTGTGTGACTGAACTGGTTTTGAATAGTTGTGTTGAAACAATTTGGTTTATTATTTGATTCAGTGTTTGATGTTTGACATAGCATAATACTGGTTTTAGGTGCTTGGGTTGAGGCTTCTTTTTTGTTGATTATTTGATGTAATGTTTGACCCTGCAAAATACTGGTTAAACAATTAGATTGAAATAATTTGGTTTATCGTTTCAATATAAACATGCACCAACTTTAACTAATTAGGTGGGAATGATTTGATTTAAATAAATAGATTAAAATACTTTAAATAACGGCAGAATATTTGGAACACTAAAACGAAAAACAGCTCTTCAAAAAGCCTGCTCTCCTCAAAAGCTGAAGAGAGAGTTGCGAGGGGAGGGGCTGGAGAGAGCGAAACTGTGGCTTTTGGAGCGAGGAAAGACTGGGAGTTGGCTGGGAACACCACGGGGTGATTATTTGAGAGGTGCATGTGGGTTTCTGACGAGGGATGAGATGGGTGAAAAAGTAGAGAATATTTACATTTGCGGTGATTTGGCAGACGCTCTTGTCCAGAGCGACTTGCAGAAGCGATTGGGGTTGAGTGCCTTGCTCGAGGGCACATCGGCAGATTTTTCGCCTGGTCGGCTCGGGGATTGGAACCGGCGACCTCTCGGTTGTTGGCGCGGCGCTACTGATCACTAAGCTGCCTGCCGCCCCATATGAGTTTAAGGTTGTGGCGTTGTTTGATCATGTGATAAGGTTTAATTTGTAATCGGACCATAACTAAAGTGGTTATACAAGTAATGTATAGGTAGGGGAGGGGGCTCCATTGAACTATTATGGTTTATTTGGCATTTCAATGGCATAAGGTGAAATCTGTATGCATGAGGGGAATTCGATTATGTATTATTATAGTATTATGGACACTCCGTAATAAATAAACTGAACCAAACAAGACGTTACTACAGCAATAGAGAATAGTTAATGTTGTTACGTTAGTTCTTAAACCCGATGATAGAAGTAAATGCAGAACGCTGTTAGAGTGTGTTTTATTTAGGCTACTAGGGTGTTTGAGACGGAAGGGCTGGCTAGACGGGGGTGATGACGTGGCTGGATGTGCGACGTGAAAGTATTTACTTTGTGAGAATCGTAGATGGTGTGGGAGTGACTGGCGGTCCCTGGTTCGAACACAGGTAGGGACAGTAGACAAAGCTTTCGCAGTGGGGCTATATACCTAGATTACTATGTGGATGTGAAAGGTTGAATTAGATAGCTTAAATAGAAGTATTCTAGAAAAGTCTATGAAAATATGTTATAAGGTTACCATGCGCTCTCCCCGAAGGAGCAAGGGGAGGGTGAGAGACAGTACAGTTCAGATGGTAGAAACATCATTAAATGTATGCTAATCAACGATAGCAAGTAGTTGTTTTATTAATTAGGGCATAATCAGAGAGAACCGTTAAATAAATTGAATAGCGAACTGAAATGGTTTAGCGGGAAATGAGGAATTAGATTGATACAAACAATTATTGATGGGTTAAGACTGGGGATAACCAGGAGAAAGAGATTAGCTCATCTCGGTTTGGAATGTTGCCAAGGGCTTAGGGGGAGCAGTAGTGAAGTTAGGCCGTATTTAGGTCATAAAAGTGAACTACCAAATTAAGGCCTGGCTATTTGTGGTTGTTTTTCAAATTGGGTTTTCAAATAAAAAACAACACACCTAGTATGATGTTTATAAAGCCTTGTTGTTTCAATTTTGGGGTTTTTTCAGCAGGTCAAGGGTGATAGGTCTTAGAGGAGCACACAGTGAATTTTATGGAGTTTTTTAGCTTTTGGCTGAGTTTGGGGTATATATGATTTCTTATGAGAATGAATGTCATGAGGATTTAATGAACACTTGGGATAGCTAACATTTATGAAATATTTAGAATAATGGTAATGTTTAGTATACTATGGGATAAAACAGTTCGTTAAATTATTTCAATGGCCTCTGAACTCTGTTTTAACATTCTGGTGTTATTTTAATCATCCACACTAGTAAATTCTAAAGGCATGAGAGGAGGACTTTAAGATAGTTTATTTTACTAAGTTGAGGGTAATTTATAGTACTGTGAAAATTGTGAAGAAGATTATAATTTGGTAATAATATATTTGATTTGAACCATAAAATAACAGAAGAGAGAGTGGAGGAATGGCAATTGGATAATGAATTACCAATATTAACTAAAGTGATTGTTTAGATAGGTGGTAATATTGACACATGGCCAAATCATGTGTCAAAAAGGGGGATGGTTGGATTAAATATTAAATATATACGAAGGAGAGGACAAAATACTTTAAAAAACAACAACATGTATGATAGTTTATTAACCACACCTGTATGTCAGAGGTTTTGTGCCCCATAGGTGAACTAAAGGAGAAGGTGACCCACTCTATCTAACCAGGAGACTGAAGCAGGCCTGGCGGGAAGGGCCCTACCAAGTACTGCCTTTGCCAGCAGAATAGCTGAGAGATCCATTTGGGTGCATGTCACTCACTGCAAAAAGGTAAACCCAGCTACACCTGACGAACAAACACAGAGTTAGGAGAAAGATCCGATCACCACTAGGGTTCGGGGTTGGCTCCTTAACGAAGATTCCCTTACCCTGTCTGATCATCCCTGTGTGAGTTCGAGTAGAAGGTAAAGCAATGGGTTGGCCTCTGGCGTCTGACATGTTCTCAGGGCGAGGGGTGGGGATTCACAGGTCTCCCGGACGGTAGGTAGCTGTCTGATTGTGGGGGCCATATTCCTAACACACCACGGACCCTCCTGTTTCAGCCAGAAGTAGTAGTTAACCTAACACAAGTTGAAAAGGCATAGGAGACAGCTAGACGTAGGGAAAGGGGGAAATTCTAGAGTAAACCTCTCTGAGGGAGGTAGTGAGACCGGGGCTGTGGTAAAGATAGTGCAAAACTATAGACCTGGAGGAAGTAGTACAGGTGGAAACAGGGGTATAGAAATCTTAACCTGTGGTTGGAATGGATTCAGTATACGGCAAAAAACTATGTCTAAAGAGGACTGTTTTGCCTGTGGGACAGCCAAACCAGGGTTGACAACTACTCCGTTCCCCTTGACAGGCTTTGACTCTCTGTCAGGTTTATCCTCCATGCAAGCCCGATAACTTGAGGTCGTCCCGACCTGGGTTGCCTCAATTTGAAGTCACAGGGATTCTAAATAGTTTTTCTAGTCTAATCTCTCCCTCTTTGTTGCAGCCAGAGGGATTTTAGGACCCAAAACCAGACCACGTGCTGACATCTGATGGATGTGTGGTGATAACTGATTGTGAACTCACCTACATACGCAAACAATCAAACGTGTCAGAGACTGGTGAGTTGTCACATAGAAAGTAGGACTTCCTCCCTAGGATCCTTTGATGAAAGGATATATATCTGATGGGATCCACAATCAGATCGCAGCTGGGTTTGAATCAAGTATTTTCTGGTGGTCAACAATTAATAAAAATGTAGATTGATAAATTATATTTAATATAACCAGCAAAGTATTTATAAACCACTCGTGATGCAATAAAGGGATTAGCTGAGCAGACAGCGGCAACTAGCTTAATGACATGGCAGAATAGAATAGCTTTAGATATGCTTTTGCTGAGCAGGACGGGGTTTGTGTTCTGTTTGGATATATGTGCTGTACTTTCATCTCCAACAATATAGCACCGGACGGGCCCCGTGACCAAAGCGCTTGAGTGACCATCACCACGCTGGCTGAATTCGAACTGGTTGAGAACTCTGGTATTGATAGCTCCATAAACGGTTGGTTTGATAACATATTTGGTAAATGGAAAACTATTGTTGTGACTATTCTGGGTGAAGTTATAGCTTCTATGGGTATACTTGTTCTTTGTGGATGTTGTCTTATTTCCTGGCTGAGTGACTGGTTTGGTGAGTACTCTTCTATGGTGGTTACTGGATTTCTGACCCTAGTAATTGTGTTTTTGCTGTTAATGTGTTGTGCTGATTGCATCGTCCCCTGTCTCAGGAGGTCAGTGGTAGGAGCGGTGCAGGCGTCAGGTATGATGCTGTTGTTACCGGCCCAGGATGATGCAGGTGACTCTGCTACTGACTCTGAGACCAAGCTGGATGATCCATGTTTTGCCTAGTAAAATACATACACACATTTATTTTCAGTTCTTGCTCATTTATTACCTTATGTTTTTTACTAACCACTGTGATTGTTTATTCTTCCTGATGTGAAGGTAAAGGATTCCTGGGTGGCTGGTAGCCAACTCAGTACATGTTAGGTGTAGGGGAGGAATAGAGGGTTAAAATTATTTATTTTTATTTTTATTAACATTAAATGTTGTGATTTAATTTCCATATCCTGTTATTCTTAAGGGTGATTATACTCTGTTTAGAGTGACACCATAAATGGTGTCAAAAGAGGGAATTCTAAAATTTCCCTTTAAAAATCTTTAATCACACCCTAGAGTTTTAATAATCTTGTGTTTTGTGTTCTATTAATCCTGTGTTTTTATGCTTTATTAATCAAGTTAACCATGTGAATGTTTGTCTTTCCTTATGTGATGGTTTGAACTTCTTTGATGACTGGTAACAGTTTGCAAGTTGGGTGTCGATGGAAGGACTGAATGACTTATATTATCAAATTGTCTATAAATAAAAGTGTTTATTTTTGTTTGTATTGTATTTTAATGAGTGACACCCTAGAGGGTGTCAAAAGCGGAAATTGATGGGTTTTATTTTTTAATTGGATTTGTATGTGATGAATAGCTTGGAAGGAATGCATTAATGAGGAGCACTGTACTGAGTATGGATTGTTTCACATAACAGGCTGATAAGAACACTCTCTCTTTGATGTCTGTGAAACTGTCCTTGAACCCGGCTACAGTGGATTTTGTGTATTTTCGTGCTGACTCCGCAGGTTATTATCATAGCAACTATGCCTGGTAACAAATGGAACGGATTGGCTGAAATGGAGTCTGGACCACACTCAGTCCTTTGCTCTGGTTGGCCAACAGAAGAAGTGGAGGATTTCTGTCAGAGTATTTTAAGAAGAACTTAGAACAATGGATTAGTTAACTGAGTGCCCTGCGGTGGTATTTCAGTGGACCCGTATATACGAACCTTCATACTTATCATACATACATTTTGCATATAATAAATTAAGCTTGGATTGAAGATCTCTTGATTCTTATTCCAATACCAGATTTGAATTACGCAATTTCTAACAGTACAGTATATGCGGCTTACTGTGGCTACTTTGATGCTCATGCTCGACTGGTTAGAGAGAAACTCCCATCATCTCACATTGGCTGCAGGGTACTTGATGCTGCTATGTGTCAGAACGTCTGAGGATGCAATGTAGTTGATTTGCCACCTGTCAGCGTCAAACGTCGAGAGGAAAGTCAGTAACCGCACACAACTCCCCGTTGAGGTACAGAGTATGTTCTTCTTATGCTGGAGAAATGCACATTTGGATATTTCAGTCATCAAAAGAATGTTCACTGCGCTGGTATCAGTTCAAACATACTATTATTGAGTATGTGCATGGCACATCCATTGCGCTGCTTCGAATATTACACACACATTTGTTGAGGTGATACGATCATAATCACCACAAGTCTTAAAGCTTTTCATTGAACTTGTAATATTAGCAATAAACGTGGGCAGTCCCTGAACCAGTAACTATTTCACTGGGAGTGACTTCGCCTTTTGTAACCGAGCCATCATGTTAGCTTGACACAGATCCCAGTACAGCCTGAGTTTGGACCGGAACGAGGCCCAACATACGGGAGAGAAACGACTAGTTGGATGGCTCAGTCGGAGGCAGCAGTTTGTTAGAGTGGAAATGGATTAGCCGCGGCACAATGGGAGTCTTAGGCATGTCTTAGGCGGCTGCGCTACAGCCTGCCTGTGTCACCCGGGCTGCTAGACTCATTTGTGCCCAGCGGTGCATGCACCAGCCAACTCACACACTGTTTTACTAATTGCCACAGTTTCACTGTCGGCATCAGCCAAAGCTTAGATTTACCCTACGGCGTCTCGATCTCATTCTGTCTGTGACGTGAAAAAATGTTTCTTTTTGAAAATGGCACCTTTGCCAAATATTGCTCCTTATTCCATCAGAATGGAACAATTATGGTGATATAATGAAAATGACTTGACATGAGAGAAGCTTCTTACGTTTTATACTAGAACGATAATGTCTCTTTCACCTAAACCCTTACAGACACTGCCATGTCTCTTTCACTGAAACCCCTTTGCCTCTACCACTGGAACTTAACTGCACATCATTGATTATACATTACTTGCAAACTAATGCATATTGCAAATGGCTATATAGTACTTACATTGTACTTAGTTACAGCTTATACACATTCCAGTAGTGACTTATGCACAAGCTGATCCTGGATTTGCAGCCAGTGAGAACTTCTCCTAGTCATCATCAGTCTCCATTTAAGCAATAAGGCCCGAGGGGGTGTGGTATATGGCCAATATACCACGGCTAAGGGCTGTTCTTAGGGACGACGCATCGCAGCGTGCCTGGATACAGCCCTTAGCCGTGCATGGTATGTTGGCTGTATACCACAAAGCCGGTCACCAACGTAATTAGAGCAGTAAAAATGAATGTATTGTCATACCCGCGGTATACGGTCTGATACAGTGCATTCTGAAAGTATTCAGACCCCTTGACTTGTTCCACATTTTGTTACATTCCAGCCTTATTCTAAAATGGATTAAATCGTTTTTTTCCCTCATCAATCTACAAATAATACTCCACAATGACAACGCAAAAACAGGTTTTTAGAAATTGTTGCAAATTTATTAAAAAAGAATTCAGACCCTTTACTCAGTACTTTGTTGAAGCACTTTTGGCAGAGATTACAGCCTTTAGTCTTCTTGGATATGATGCTACAAGCTTGGCACACCTGTATTTGGGGAGTTTCTCCCATTGTTCTCCTCAAAGATCCTCTCCAAGCTCTTCAGTTGGATGAGAGCGTGGCACACAAGCTCTGGCTTTCAGGTCTCTCTAGAGTGGCTGGGCCACTCAAGGGACATTCAGAGACTTGTCCCAAAGCCACTCCCCTCGTTGTCTTGGCTGTGTGCTCAGGGTCGTTTGTCCTGTTGAAGGTGAACCTTCACCCCAGTCTGAGGTCCTGAGCGTTCTGGGAGCAGGTTTCCACCAAGGATCTCTTTGTACTTTGCTCCGTTCATCTTTTCCTCGAATCCTGACTATTCTCCCAGTCCCTACCGCTAAGCATCTGCAGCAACATGATGCTGCCAATGCCATGCTTCACCGTGGGGATGGTGCCAGGTTTCCTCCAGATGTGAGGTTGTGCATTCAGATTAAAGAGTTCTCTTGTTTCACTCAGACCAGAGAATCTTGTTTCTCATGGTCAGAGTCAGCCTTAGGTGCCTTTTGGCAAACTCCAGCTGGGCTGTGTTTTACTGAGGAGCGGCTTCCGCTCTGGCCACTCCACCATAAAGGCTTCTGATTGGTGAGTGCTGCAGAGGATGGTTGTCCTTCTGGAAGGTTCTCCCATCTCCACAGAGGAACTCCTGGAGCTCTGTCAGAGTGACCATCGGGTCTCCCGATTGCTCAGTTTGGCCGGGCGGCCAGCTTTAGAAAGAGTCCCTTGTGGTTCCAAACTTCTCTTCCATTTAAGAATGATGGGAGGCCACTGTGTTCTTGGGGACCTTCAATGCTGCAGACATTTTTGGTACCCTTCCCAGATCTGTGCCTCGACACAATCCTGTCTCTGAGCTCTACGGACAATTCTTCAACTTGGCTTGGTTTTTCTACCTGACATGCGCTGTCAACTGTGGAACCTTATGAGTGGGTGTGTGCCTTTCCAAATCATGACCAATCAATTGGAATTTACCACAGGTGGACTCCAATCAAGTTGTGAAACATCACCCAAGTATGATCGATGAAACAGGATGCACCTGACCATTCGATCATATCAAAGGGTCTGAATACTTTTGTAAATAAGGTATTTCTTATTTTTAACCTATATCATCATTTCTAAAAACCTGTTTTTGCTTTGTCATTATAGAATTATTGTGTGTAGATTGATAATAATATTTTGTATTTAATAAATTTTAAATAGCTGTAACGTGACAAAATGTGGAAAAAGGGAAGAGAGAGTCTAATACTTTCTGAATGTGCTGTATACCACGGCTGTCCACCAATCCATTCGAAACAAGACCCACCCAGTTTAATCTCATATATGTCCTTGACATTCAACTGTTATCATTAATCATCTAACAATGAACACATAAGACGGATGAAAACCAAACATACTGTCTCATGTAATCAGGCACAGGTTTCTATAAGCATTGATTCTTAACATATTGCATAGTCCAGGCAGGGACAGGCAGACAAATTGGCCATGCAAATGCTGTCATACATCAACCAGAACCCATGAATTAATTTGCATCATCCCTTTGAGATAAATGGTGGATAATTAGCAATAAGGCCTGGAGGTGTGGTATATGGCCAATACCACCACAGCTAAGAGGCTCTTCTTATGGGCAGCGCCATGGAGTGCCTGGGCTGTTTATCTTTGGCATTATGTGGCCATACTCCTCTGAAACCCCTGAGAGTCCTTATTGTTATTTATAAAAATGGTTGCAACATAATTAACAGTAAAACTATGGTCTATATACCCCGGCTTTCAATAATCAGCATTCAGGAGCTCAAACCACCCAGTTTATATAGGCGCCCAATAAGTTTTGAATAAGTGTTTAAATTTGTGAACTGAAAATTTTACTACCGTTTTATGACAGATAAGAGATGTCTTACTGTCTTTGATAATGTAGTCTCTTCTGTTTATGTCATGCAGGTAGACTGAAGTTTTATATTCTACTATGGCCGGTGTGGACAGGCCCCAGCATTACTAGACAGAACAGGCCCTGAGACCATTCAGCTCTACCATAGGTGTGTCATCATGTGTGTGTCTGTGTGCATCAATGAAACCATTTAGTCTATATTTATCTACCTACTACATGTCTTAACTCATTTTAACTGTGAAGAAGGTTTGATTAGGCTGCGTTTAACGACTGACCCAAATCTGATCTTATAATGACTAATTGGTCTTTTGGCTAATGAATCCCAGCTTTGAAAAAGATCTGATGTGAAAGATTCTGATATTATTGGTCAAACGACCAATTAGTGGAAAAAATATCCACTATTTGTCTGCCTGTGCTAAACACAACCTAAGTATCCACTATTCCTGGTGGATCTTACTTCATAAAAACATATTTTCTAGTTGAGATGTGTGCATACATTGTAAACTTTTAAAATATTCAACTTTGAATTGTGTTCTTGTTGCTACATGAAATTAGAAATTCTAATGAAGTAAAGTTGTTAATTATCTAATCTCTGAAAGTCTTGATAATATGGTGCTTAAAACATTAAAAATATTCATTTATAATAGTAAATACTCAAGAAGAATGCTTCATAAATATACAAATTCCTATTTCCTCTCAACTGTTATCTCCCAAATTCATTTGCAATGTCAACCCTTTGTGAGTCTATGTGATGAATTTTTTGCTGAAAAGCTGTCGAACGGCAAACCAAATGTGTATTGTTAAATCGTAATCCCTAGATCCCCTTCCTTGGATCCAAGGCTACATCTAAAGGAAATGTGCCCAGATGGGAGTGGTCAGGCTGGTGTGTGTGTGTGTGTGTGTGCGCGTGTTTGTGTGTGTGTGTGTCTGAGCAGGGAACTAGCGGGAGCTGACGGAGTAGAGTGTGGTCAGCCCAGGTAGGTGTGATTGACAGGCCTAAAATATCAGCAGAATAATAATAATTTAAATATCTGTGGTACCAGCCCCCCAATCCAGAGCTTGGAATAACATATGCCTTCTGAGCTCTGACAGATTCTGAGAATGATTATTTCTCTCTGTGTGGGTGTGTGTATGTGTTTGTGGCGTGTGTGTGTGTGTGTGTCTTTTCTCATTTGCGACCAATCTTTATCTTTGAGACACCCAACCACGTACCTTGTCTCCAACCTGCAGGAGTTGGGATGTAAAGACATCGTGTCTTAAGCTGGCTGGAACCACCATTACCCATTCCAGGAGGAGGAGGTTTATTATGGTAGATTCTAAAAGATGTTGGCAGTGTCTCTTTCAAAGTTGGGAGTCACTCCTGTCTGCAAGGCACTAATCAGAGGGGGGTTCACTTGATGCACCTCCCAAACTGACACAGTGTCGTTTAGTGCTCTTCAATGTGCTCACGTGAAATATTACAGGGCTGTCTGCTTCTGACTGAAAGAGACAGGGCCAAGAGACCTGGTACCAGATGGCTATAGATGTAAGGCTTAGGGAAAGGAAGGAGCCACACACATGCAGAGATACAGTTATAGCCACATGCATTACATTGGGCAAATGCATTACTTACCAGTTCATTATAGCATGCTCACTAACTCATATTATTCAGTCAGTGCACACACACACACACACACACACACACACACACACACACACACACACACATACTGGCGGTGTGTCCTGTCTCGCCAGACCTGTGAGTTTCCATTGGTTGGGGTGCAGTGTGCTGGAGAACCCTTGATGGTGCAAACATCAATTGCTTCCTCTAATCCTCGCTGCCCCCACAAACATATTGATTATTTTTCCCTAGTGACAAATAGCATTTTCTGGGCATAATGATTGGAGGGTTTGTAGGCAGCCCTGAGGAGAAGGTGTTGGGGGAGGACCACCCTCCTTCCAGACCCCCATGGCAGCTGAAAACAAACATAGCTAACAATAATATGCATTTAACGCTTTTATCCAAAGCACTTACAGTCATGCTTGCATACATCTTTGTGTATGGGTGGTCCTAGAGATCAACCCACCCCCTGATGTTACAAGCGCCGTGCTCCACCAGCTGAGCTACAGAGAGGACCACAGCAGGGAGAGGAAGGGGATGGGCGATGGTGATGCTGCGTAGGGGGAGGGTATTGCGGGGATGGAGGATGCAGATGTCGACGATGTTCCTTCATTTAGATACCTCTCTGGAAACCCTCGATCCCCCCGCTGCGTGTTGCAGCTGCTGCAATATTAACTCTATTGCTGTACCAACCTCGAGGATAGGTTTACTTCACATCTAGCCCAACTGCAGTGAAATTTACCACCTAAACAGCTGAAGAAGTGATTGAATTGACTTTACAGTACATTTATGTGCTGTAGGCTTTATTTAACATGTTTTTTAGACTTTCAGTGGATTCATGTAGAATTTTCTTTAGGCGTGGTATTTTTACTATGTGTAAGTCTTTTGATATTTATTTAGTCCCCGTCCTGTCAGGAGATAGTGGTGTTAGCTATAGCAGCAGGCACTCAAAGAGCTCTTCCCACCAATCCAGTCATGCCTATCAGTGATTACCTCAGGGAAAGGAAAAGGGGAAAGGTGCATTTTTTAAATGTATTCACACAAGGCTCCAACCAGGGAAATGGAATGAGGCTAGGAAGAAATGTTAAAATTTTGAGACACCATGAGATTGGATATCAGGTAGCCTAGCAGTTAAGATGGTTGTGCCAGAACCGAAGGTTGTTGGTTTGAATCCCAGTAGACTAGGTGAAAATCTGCCAATGTCTCTTGAGCGAGCACTTAGCCCTAATTGCTCCTGTAAATCCCTCTGGATAAACTGTCTCTAAAATACAAATATTTTAAAAAGCCTCACCAACTGTGATCTCTCCATTATGATAAGACCTTCAGTTGTTTAGCTTTCCCACTGGTAAAGTGAAAGGATGCGTCTTTGATTCACAATTCTGATCAATACTTTGCTGACAGGTCATCATCACCTGAGCCAACCCTTGCTTTTTGACAGCTCTTTGGAAATATCTGAATTCCCTTTCTACACTACTGTGTTATATATTATGAATGTTGAAAATGGTTCGTTTTGACAGAGCTGACTGATTTCTTCACACTAGATATTTTCTTTATTTTAATTCTAACTTTCAAAACTTTCATATTAACTCTACCCTGTCTTTTATATCTTCCTCCTTTCATTTCATCTCAAGCTCCGATAATTGATTTGTTCACTTTTAATTCCACAGCAAAACCCTGTGTTTGGTTATTGAATCATAACTGTCACTCAAAGAAATTTGCCACACATTGAATGATGCATAATGTTAATAGTGGAGATAAAGAAGATTAACCACAATATGGCAAAAAAATTTGATATGTCGATATGAAGCTGATTATAAACATGCATTTTATAATTGTAATTCTTAGCCAACTGGCATCCAATTCATTGTTGAAAAATACGCATAACTGGTTACATAACCGTGTGCAGGCTTTTTGTCATTCACAGACACAAACATCTCAACAAACTGAAAATACATAATGTAGAACGCCCAAATGGAAAGGAGTCTCGACATTCACGGCAGACAACCAGGATACTTAACATAACCACACGAGCAGAGCCAAGCTGATCAGTAGTTCACAACAGACTTTATGTTGAGTAGTTATTACTGGCCCAGCCTGATAAACAGAATGATCTGCAGTGCTGATAAAACCCAGCGGAGTGGGATGGAGGAGGAGGTGTCTGTTAGCTCATGCTCCTGCATCGATTTACTCCTGTCAAGGTTAGCTGGGCACGTAATGAAGTGTGGGATCTTGGGATGGCGTGCGTTGCGTCTGCACCATAAAGCTTTTTGTTTGATATTGGGATTCTTACAGCATTGGCGTCCGGGTGTGTGTTGAGTGTGTGTGATTGTGGGGGGTGAGAGGTGTTTTCTTTGTGCACAAATTAAGAGTCTTTCTCTTTCATCCTGTTTGATTAATGCTTGCTTGTTTGTTTGACTGATTAAAGACAGATTCTACCTGTAGCAACATTCAGTTGTGTCAGCCAAATTCACTGAAACATGACTGCAAAAGGTACAAGAAACTTCTTTCAACATCCTTTTCATTTTCTCTCTAGGAACCGCTCTCCCTCTGACTTTCTCTCTCTCACCCCTGCATCCTCTCTCCCCTCCTGCATCTATCTATCTCTCTCTCTCTAATCCATGGCTCTACAAGAATCTCTTTGTACTGCTGTCTGACAAGTTAGGCTCATTCTCCAGCTGTAAGAGGGCTGTTCCCGAGTGCTTAGAGATATTGGGATGAAATCTGATGGGTGCCGTGGCGCGCGATAAACCCCGGAGGATGCTGGGAAACACTGCAGAGTGTGTCACCCAAGCGATAAAGCTCTGTCTTCTGTGTCTGCAGACCCGGGATTATGGTTTTTATGGGCCCGGCTTTAAGCGTTTACATGAAACCTTTTGAAAATGGCATGCAATACAACGCCATGGCGTTCAGGCAGACAGTGTGAAGCATTAAACAGGCGTCAACAACGCGTTTTTCCCACATCCGTCTCATCCAATCGTCCTCTCTGTTCTCGAAAGACTCACACCCTCCAAAGTCGTGTTATGTGTCCGTATGTATGAATCACCTCACCCAATAACCTTTCCTGAAGACTTTTTTTTGCTCCGAAGCTCTCATCCAATATCTTTTGTGAAAAAATACACAATATAGCATCTATGCTGTTATCAGTTATCCATCTCTGTCTCGCAGTATTTGATGCTATTCCAACATCGTATGATTGATCTAGCCAGACATTTATCAAAATGTTTTTCTTTCATAATACCACCCAAACCTTCTGTTCACCTTTTCACAGGAGACTGTTTTATTCTGCCAAATAAGTGCTATTGTGTGGCTCAATACCCAGGTAACTTTTTTGTTCTGTTCTCATGGCTTGAGCAATACATGCTT
>NW_025538091.1:0-23273 GCF_020615455.1 Coregonus clupeaformis | reverse complement strand
TCTTGTGAGACGTGGTGTGGTGAACGGATTATCTCCGCATGTGTAGTTCCCACCGTAAAGCATGGAGGAGGAGGTGTTATGGTGTGGGGTGCTTTTCTGGTGACACTGTCTGTGATTTATTTAGAATTCAAGGCACATTTTAACCAGCATGGCTACCACAGCATTCTAGCGATACGCCATCCCATCTTGTTTGGGCTTAGTGGGACTATTATTTTGTTTTTCAACGAGGACAATGACCCAACAACACCTCCATGCTGTGTAAGGGCTATTTTACCAAGAAGGAGAGTGATAGAGTGCTGCATCAGATGACCTGGCCTCCACATTCCCCCGACCTCAACCCAATTGAGATTGTTTGGGATGAGTCGGACCGCAGAGTGAAGGAAAAGCAGCCAACAAGTGCTAAGCATAGTGGGAACCTTCAAGACTGTTGGAAAAGCATTCCAGGTGAAGATGGTTGAGAGAATGCCAAGAGTGTGCAAACCTGTTATCAAGGCAAAGGGTGGCTTGAAGATTCTCAAATATAAATATACTTTGATTTGTTTAACACTTTTTTGTTTTCTACGTGATTCCATGTGTTACTTCATAGTTTTGATGTCTTCACTATTATTCTACAATGTAAAAAATAGTAAAAATAAAGAAAACTCTTCTGAATGAGTAGGTTGTCAAAACGTTTAACTGGTAGTGTATATCAATGATTTTTGAGTATTTTGTCTTTTTGTATTGCACTGGCCTTAACTATAATCCTATGTATTTTGTAACAAGATACTTTTGAGACCTGTAATTTGTAAAAACATTGTTGTTTTAAAAACAAAATTTTTCTATACCATTTTATATAGGGTTTGTGATTTTGCCTTTCATCCTGCATTGGTATCAGAAGGTTTAATTTTACTATGGTTTGATAATGTCTGCTAAATGACAAAAATGACTAGCCGATTTGGTTATGGTGCCAATATTAATGTGGAGATCACAGGGCCTGCATTTAATTCCAAAAGGTTTTCCCTTGTAATGAAAAACCATCAAGGACTCATCAAGTCAATTAAATGAACATTGTTCAATATTCTGCTGTCTCATGAGCCCTCTCACTCCACTGGGTTCTACCACCTGAGTTGCTCCACTCTGCTCACCACTCTCTCTACTCAGCCTAAACTAGCTCCACCTGTCCCTGCTGCCTCGGTCTAATTACTCCGCCAGCTTCCCCGTGCATTACCACTAACCTCTCCCAGTATTTATAGCTCTGTCTTTCAGCTCTCCTGTGTCAGATGGTGCAAAGCTCACACCCGAACCTGTTTGCTCGCGCTTCTGGCTCACCCCTGGTTTGGTGTGACCCGACCTGCCTGGTTTTGATACTCTTCTCAGGAGATCCAGACCTGCTTCTGCCATTACGACTCCTGACTACTCTTCTATCCCGGTACTCTGACCAGCCTTCTGCCTTGCTACTACGTATTTTGGATTTCCCATGAACTGTACTGCTGCCTGGTTCCCTCCGCCCGTCGGTCTGTCTTTCTCCCCCAGGATTCTGGACCGAACCAACCACCGGCTGATCGATGATCTGCTGCCACTGGGGGGAGGCATAGACCCGAGCACATCGGACGGGATAACCCTGGAGCCTTCCACTCACTCCCTGCATTTCCCCAAGTTTAAATAAACTTTCTGGTGTGACGCAATTGTGGTCCTCTTGTCGTCTGTCTGAACCGTGACAGTACGATCTGACCATTATGGACTCAGCGCACACTTCCCCACGACATGAAACCGAAGAACCTGAGCAACCCACCGCCATGCTACGCCTGGAACACACTGAGAGAGCTAGGCCGCATGAGCGGCGACATCACCTCTCTTGCTCAGGCCGGGCTACCAACAGCATCAGCAGTTCCAGCAGCACAGCAGCAGTCCCAGCAGCAGCAACAACAACTCGCCATGATCATTCAACTCTCACCAACCTGACCCCAGCCAGTCCCCACCAGCCCTGCCCCGAGTTAACCTGCCCCCGGTCATTGCAGCCGCTGCCCGAACCCAAGATTGGAAACCCCAAGCGGTTCAACGGCGATTCTACCCAGGTCCGGCCATTCCTGACTAGCCGCGACTTCAGTTCTCCTTGCAGCCAAGGACCTTCGCCACGGAGGGCTAAGGTTGGGTAGCCATCACTCACCTGACGGGCCGGAAGCTCGACTCTGGGGAACAGCAGAGGTTCGAACGTCAAACCCCGCATGTGCAACCTTCGACCGGTTTGCCGAGAGATGCTGAAGGTGTTTGACCGGGATTCACCAACCCGCAGAGGCGTCTCTGAACTGTTCAGTACGACAAGGCAGACGTGACAGTGCAGACCATTCCACCGACTTCCGAACTCCTGGCTAGGACGAAGTTCTTGGAACACACCATCGTTGGTGGACGCGTTCTTCCATAGTTTGTGACTATATCAAGGACGAGAAGTTGGTCATGAACTGCCTTCCACTCTTGATGAAGCCATGTACTGACTGTCAGGATCGACAGAGGGATACAGACCCATCGCCGTGAGAGGGGGCGCAAGGTCCACCTACTCCGGCATTCGGAGGATCCGACTGGGCTCCTGTCATCTACTGCCACTCACCCAGTTCAGCTTGATCAGTCGAGCCTATGGAGATTGGGCGAGCCTCTCTCACTCCTGCAGAGCGCCAGCGACGCCCACCTCAAACCTCTGCCTCTTGTGGGAGGTGATGGACATCGTGTGGTAACCTGCCCTTTAAAGGGCCGGAAGCTCACCGGGGCATAGGGGGAGTCCGGCTGAGTTCAATGACCATCCAGTCCTCCGACCGCAAACCCCTGCTGCAAGTTCACCTCCGCCTCCGACTCAACTCACAGCCCTGGCTGCTCTGGTGGATTCTGGCGCCGAAGCCAACATAATGGACATCAAGCTGGCACGCCTAACTGGGACTGGAGAACCTCCAGTTTGACACCTCCTATTCCTGCCCGGGCACTGGACGGACACTTACTGGATCGGTTCACTCATGTCACGGCCCCGGTCTCGATGTGGTCTGTCCGGAAACCATCAAGAAACTATCCAATTTCACCTGCTCCCTCTCCAGGCCAACCCTCATCCTGGGTTACCCATGGCTCCGCCGGCACAACCCTCAGCTCGACTGGGACCGGGTGATCAGGGAGTGGGGAGAGGGACTGCCACCGAACCTGCCTGCTTGCCGCACTTACCCTCGGCCAGTACCTACTAACTCCGCTCCTGACCCTCCAAGGACCCTGTGCCGATTCTGCCAAGTCCCTGCATCGTTGCAGCTCTGACCTGGGCTGTTGAGGAACAGGTGCTGGAGGCTCTCCGTACCGCCAGGTCCCAGCACTTGCCCAGCTGACCGCCTTTGTCCCCAAGACCTGAGGTCCCAGGTGCGTCAGTGGGGACATGACTCCCGCTAGCTTGTCACCCCTGGCTCCACCCGCACTTACAACCTGCTCGCCCAGAGGTTCTGGTGGCCCTCTCTGAGGAAGGATGTACGGGATTGTCCAAGCCTGCCCCATCTGCAACCAACACAAGTCGTCCCTGCCAGCCCCCAGCCGGATTGCTGCAGCCCCTGCCTGTGCCCAGGAGTCCGCTGGTCCCTGCTGCGCTCTTGTCCTCCTCCTCACGGCTCGTCGATGGTGGTCTGGTTTACACCGCCCGCGCCTGCTTCGGTCCAGACGGAGGGGTAGGGGTCTCAGTACCTCATTGACTGGGAGGGCTATGGACTGAGGAAAGGGACCTGGGTGCCAGCTAGTCGGATTGTGGATAGGATTCTCATCACCGCTTCCACCAACGGCATCCCGATCAACCTGCAATCCGTGAGGCTGCCCAGAGGGGTCTCTAACCGTCCTGCCCGCGTCGGCTTCCTGTCCTGTGCCTGATCCTGTCTCGGGACCTGTCCCATCTCCCCACCACGGCCTCCGGCCTCCGAGATGAGGACGTTTCGCTCGGACCGTTCGGGAGGAGTTCCTAGCCCTCCTCCGGCTCCCCTCCGCCCGCCGGCGTGAGTGTTGCTCTTGGGACTTCTGGGGCCTCCTTGGGGGGTTCTGTCATGAGCCCTCTCACTCCACTGGGTTACCACCTTAAGTTGTTTCCACTCTGCTCACCACTCTCTCTCACTCAGCCTAACTAGCTCCACCTGTCCCTGCTCTGCTCGGCTCTAATTACTCTGCCAGCTGCGCTGCATTACCCACTAACCTCCCCAGTATTTATAGCCCTGTCTTCCAGATCTCGTGTCCAGATCGTCTGCAAAGCTCACACCCGAACCTGTTTGCTCGCGCTTCTGGCTCACCCTGGTTTTGTGACCCCGACCTGCCTGGTTTTTGGATACTCTTCTGCCTCAGAGATCCAGACCTGCTTCTGCCATTACGACTCCTGACTACTCTTCTATCCCGGTACTCTGACCAGCCTTCTGCCTTGCTACTACCGTATTTTGGATTTCCCTTGAACTGTACTGCTGCCTGGTTTCATTTCCGCCCCGTGTGTCTGTTTTCCTCCCCTAGGACTTCTGGACCACCAACCACCGTCGCCAGGACGCATCGCTGCCACTGGGGGAGGCACAGACCCAGCACACTCGGACGGGATAACCCCGGAGTTCACTCACTCCTACATCCCTTTTCCCCTTAAGTTTAAATAAACTTTCTGGTGACGCAATTGTGGTCCTCTTGTCGTCTGTCTGAACCGTGACACATGCCAGCGGAGAGGTTACAACAAACTCTGCACACTCAGTCCAGGTGGTCAGAAGCTCAACCAGGACGGTCCCTTCAGTCCTCTTATGTACTGCTACATAAAAAAGCTACATATGCATGGTTCACCAGGGTTGGTTCCTTGCAGCTGACTGGCTGTTATCGAGCAATGCCTCTATCTTAACCCAGAACATATTCCGGCGTTCGCCAATTTTCCTGAGGAGGAGGTCACAGTCACCTTGCACGAACCAAGATAGAGTGAGAGAAGATGATATTCAAGGCTATCTCTTCAGAACATAATGTTCCCTCACACCCTCAACCCTGGTTGTTATAGTCTGTCCTCTCAGGTTCTACTGACTGTGAACCTGAAGTGGGACGGTAGTGTTTCTGGGTATCACTTACATCCAGCAGTCAGTGGCCAACAACCTGGGCTTCATCATCCCTTCATTTCTGTACTACTGATGCTCATCACCACACACATGGTCCACAACAACCTCATCTTCAGGCCCAAGAAAGGTAACACAACCTCAACCTCACCTTCAGGCCCAAGAAAGGTAACACAACCTCAACCTCACCTTCAGGCCCAAGAAAGGTAGCACAACCTCAACCTCACACACAGACTGTGTCTCACCTTTGTGTTACAGTGTATGTATGTACCTATGTTTATGCGATCTATTCTAGTATTGATGTGGTTGTTGGGGTCTATTCTAGTATTGATGTGGTTGTTGGGGTCTATTCTAGTATTGATGTGGTTGTTGGGGTCTATTCTAGTATTGATGTGGATGTTGGGGTCTATTCTAGTATTGATGTGGTTGTTGTGGTCTATTTTAGTATTGATGTGGTTGTTGGGGTCTATTCTAGTATTGATGTGGTTGTTGTGGTCTATTCTAGTATTGATGTGGATGTTGTGGTCTGTTCTAGTATTGATGTGGTTGTTGTGGTCTATTCTAGTATTGATGTGGTTGTTGTGATCTATTTTAGTATTGATGTGGATGTTGTGGTCTATTTTAGTATTGATGTGGATGTTGTGGTCTATTCTAGTATTGATGTGGTTGTTGTGGTCTGTTCTAGTATTGATGTGGTTGTTGTGGTCTGTTCTAATATTGATGTGGTTGTTGTGGTCTATTCTAGTATTGATGTGGTTGTTGTGGTCTGTTCTAGTATTGATGTGGTTGTTGTGGTCTGTTCTAATATTGATGTGGTTGTTGTGGTCTATTCTAGTATTGATGTGGTTGTTGTGATCTGTTCTAGTATTGCTGTGGTTGTTGTGGTCTGTTCTAGTATTGATGTGGTTGTTGTGGTCTATTCTAGTATTGATGTGGTTGTTGTGGTCTGTTCTAGTATTGATGTGGTTGTTGTGGTCTATTCTAGTATTGATGTGTTTGTTGTGGTCTGTAGTATTGATGTGGTTGATGTGTCTATTTTAGTATTGATGTGGATGTTGTGTATTCTAGTATTGATGTGGTTGTTGTGGTCTATTCTAGTATTGAGGTGGATGTTGTGGTCTATTCTAGTATTGATGTGGTTGTTGTGGTCTATTCTAGTATTGATGTGGATGTTGTGGTCTATTTTAGTATTGATGTGGTTGTTGTGGTCTATTCTAGTATTGATGTGGTTGTTGGGGTCTATTCTAGTCTTGATGTGGTTGTTGTGGTCTATTCTAGTATTGATGTGTTTGTTGTGGTCTGTTCTAGTATTGATGTGGTTGATGTGGTCTATTTTAGTATTGATGTGGATGTTGTGGTCTATTCTAGTATTGATGTGGTTGTTGTGGTCTATTCTAGTATTGAGGTGGATGTTGTGGTCTATTCTAGTATTGATGTGGTTGTTGTGGTCTATTCTAGTATTGATGTGGATGTTGTGGTCTATTTTAGTATTGATGTGGTCTGGCCAGGCTCTTTCCACTGTACGTCTTGCAGATACTGCATCGAGCCTGCATCACTCAGGCAAATTTGCTAAAATTTCTAAAAACCTGTTTTTGCTTTGTCATTATTGGGTATTGTGTGTAGATTGATGAGGAAAGACAACAATTTAATCCATTTTAGAATAAGGCTGTAACGTAACAAAATATGGAAAAAGTGAAGGGGTCTGAATACTTTCTGAATGCACTGTATGTTGCCTTTGAGAGGGTTTTGAATATCACTTAACGAGGGAAACATTTTATTTGGTCTTCACCTCAGGAGCAATTTGGAATTGTGTCACTATTTAAAATTCAATGTAAATTAATATTAAGAGAAGAACGTGTTAGGGTTTTGAGACTAAAACACATTACACAATGAGCAAAAATAGACAACTGCTCAGGAAAATACCTCAAATAAGTTGATTACATTCCATGAGAAATATACCACATATTTTAATAGAGGTTAAAAACATTATATCTTGAGATCATATGTGTGCACTCCCTACCATTTTTAGACATCATTCCATCTCCTTCACATTTTGTTAAGATGATCTTTCAGTTCAGGAGGATAAAACGTCATGCCGTCAAAGGAGAGGTGTGAGTTGGCAGGCAGGATGGAAGAGGACACAGGTTCAGGAGGGTCATAGAGAGACTTAAGACCCTATAGGGAGAGATGAGAGAACTGTTAACAAATGAAGACTTCCAAAGCTCAAACACATTCCACCAACATCGGGAGAAAGGCCAGATATGACACTTTGAGAGACATTCTTCTGTTGATAGACCAAGTGATGTCACCTGGAGGAAATGGATGTGATCCTCTGTGTGTGAGAGCTACTCCAGCTCAGTGCTTCTCTTCCTCAGCTCAGCTATCTCCTGCTCCAGTTGCTCCAGGAGTCCTTTAACCCGTCTCACTGCAGTCTTCTCCTGGCCTCTAATCAACCTTTTCACCTCAGTGAGTATTCTCTCAATGGACAGTAAAGATTGTCTCATACTTGCTAACTTCTGCCTGTACAGAGAAGCATGTTAACTCACAGAGAGAGAGGAGGGGGTCAATTTCCACTGTTACATTGGACTCAGATAACCTGTTCCCCAGTGTGGCGCTCTAACAGGTCTTTTTTTTTAATCACTTTGGTAGAATTTTCACAAGTGTGGTAAAATTTCACAACTTTAAGTACAAAACTCAAAACAGATCATCAAAAAGGCTGGTTTTTCTTTTTCAAAAATTGTAAGTACATTTTCAATTGACTAAGTACAAAACACACAATCACACAGTAACTTTTTCCCCAAACCTAATCAGTGTTTCATCTAGAAATACCTTTCATATAAAGTAAATGAATTTCACAATGCAATGCTCACAATACTTTTCATATGATTCTCTTCTCATTTGTTTAAATACATTTAATCCAACTGAGCTTAATGGTTAATCACTTAACCGTTTGGTAAACCTATAGATATTTAACTGGTTTGTGTACTATATAAGGACTGAGAACTACAGAAATAAAATGTGTTTGTAAAGTATAAACATCTAGATAACATGTATGATACATGATAACCATACATAATACATGGGCCACATTAAAGAGGTCAGAGAGGTCAAAGAGGTGGGCATGGGTCCCATCAAAGAGGTCAAAGAGGTGCATTTACAGTAAATGACATTGTAATGCATATAAATTCACAAAACATGTTACAGTATTCTTACAGTATGATGTATTGAGCAGTATACTCTTGTTCTACCCTCAGAATTGACAGAATACCCCCATGGTGATGCTGTGGTGCTGACCGACCAGCAAGAGTGGGCAGATGGTGAAATGGTGAGAGCCAGGAATGACATACGGCTGTCTGAAATAAAGCAGGCCATTGAGGAGAATGATGACACTTTGCCAATGTGGCATCCATCAGCCTACCAACAATCACCCGCCTTTTGAAGAGGCACCAGGTATCTATGAAACACATTTACCTGGTGCCTTCTGAGAGAAACAACTGTGGGCCGAGTATGTTCAGGTACAGCACTATATACTGTATTACTGTTACTATTAATGCACATGCTACTTCACAATATCATATTCGAACTATACTGTAAAAAGAACTAACTAATGAAGCAACCACTAACATTACAGTATGATATTCTAATTTTATAACGAGGCAACTACTAACATTAAGGTATGATATTCTAATATTCAAATGAGGCAACCACTAATATTACAGTATGATATTCTAATATTCTAATGAGGCAACCACTAACATTACAGTATGATTTTCAAATGAGGCAACCACTAACATTACAGTGTGATATTCTAATATTCTAACGAGGCAACCACTAACATTACAGTATGATACTCAAATATTTGAATGAGGCAACCACTACCATCACAGTATGATATTATAATATTCAAATGAGGTAACCAGTAACATTACAGTATGATATTATAATATTCAAATGAGGCAACCACTAACATTACAGTATGATATTCTAATATTCTAATACGGCAACCACTAACATTACAGTATGATATTCAAATATTCAAATGAGGCAACCAGTAACATTACAGTATGATATTATAATATTCAAATGAGGCAACCACTAATATTACAGTATGATATTATAATATTCAAATGAGGCAACCACTAACATTACAGTATGATGTATGATATTATAATATTCAAATGAGGCAACCTCTAACATTACAGTATTATATTCTAATATTCTAATGAGCCAACCACTAACATTACAGTATGATATTGTAATATACAAATGAGGCAACCACTAAAATTACAGTATGATTTTCTAATATTCTAACGAGGTAACCACTAACATTACAGTTCGATATTCTAATATTCGAACGAGGCAACCACTAACATTACAGTATGATATTCAAATGAGGCAACCACTAACATTACAGTGTGATATTCTAATATTCTAACGAGGCAACCACTAACATTACAGTATGATACTCGAATATTCGAATGAGGCAACCACTACCATCACAGTATGATATTATAATATTCAAATGAGGCAACCAGTAACATTACAGTATGATATTCTAATATTCAAATGAGGCAACCACTAGCATTACAGTATGATATTCTAATATTCTAATGAGGCAACCACTAACATTACAGTATGATATTCAAATATTCAAATGAGGCAACCAGTAACATTACAGTATGATATTATAATATTCAAATGAGGCAACCACTAATATTACAGTAGGATATTATAATATTCAAATGAGGCAACCACTAACATTACAGTATGATATTCAAATATTATAACGAGGCAACTACTAACATTACAGTATGATATTCTAATATTCTAATGAAGCAACCACTAACATTACAGTATGATATTCTAATATTCAAATGAGGCAACCAGTAACATTACAGTATGATATTATAATATTCAAATGAGGCAACCACTAACATTACAGTATGATATTATAATATTCAAATGAGGCAACCACTAACATTACAGTATGATATTCTAATATTCTAATGAAGCAACCACTAACATTACGGTATGATATTCTAACATTCTAATGAAGCAACCACTAACATTACAGCCTAGTGGACTACTTACACAGGTGTGATTTACCTTTTGACAGATGAAACCCTACATCAACTAATGATGACTCTTATGGGAGGAAGTGAGCATTTCACATCTTAAGATAAATACAATGATACTTCCTTTGTGTGTTGTACTTAGTCAATTGAAAATGTGCTTAAAGTTTTGAAAAAACAGCCTTTTTGATGATCTGTTTTGAGTTTTGTATTAAGAGTTAAGTATATTAAGTTTTGTATTAAGATACATTTTACCCCATACTTGTGAAAATAGTACAAAAGTGATTATAAAATCTATAATACATGGATACTTCCTTAAATGTACTTATTTTGTGTTATGCAATTATGTTATTGAAACAGAATAAGTCTAATGAGAGAATAAATAAGTCAAGTCCAACCATTACCTCTCTCCTCTTTCACATCCCTCTATCATCACTCCATGGGTGTGTCCCATGGATAGAACAGCGCCGGAGAAGATGGCTGCCGTTTTACAGCCCTCTAACCAATTGTACTATTATGTGTGTTTTTCCGCGTTATTTGTAATTTATTTTGTACATAATGTTTCTGCCATCGTCTCTTATAACCAAAAAGAGCTTCTGGATATCAGGACAGCGATTACTCACCTCGTATTGGACGAAGATTTTTCTTCAACGAGGTGGCCGCGAAGGATATCCTACAGACACCCGACAAGACCCAAATCCCCGTCATTCGCATGAGGAAGAGACTGAGATATCATGGACGTAGGTCGGGTGCCTTGTAAGGATCCGACGGCGCGAGTAAACTGCCGCTCCCATCAATCCTATTATCCAATCTTCAATCATTGGAGAACAAATTGGATGACCTAAGATTACGGTTATCCTACCAACGGGACATTAAAAACTGTAATATCTTATGTTTCACCGAGTGGTGGCTGAATGACGCATGGATAACATACAGCTAGCGGGCTATACGCTACATCAGCAGGATAGAACGGCTGACTCGGTAAGACAAGGGGTGGCGGTCTGTGAATATTTGTAAACAAGCTGGTGCACAAAATCAAATACTAAGGAAGTCTCGTAGGTTTTGCTCGCCTGAGGTAGAGTATCTTATGATAAGCTGTAGACCACACTATTTACCAAGAGAGTTTTCATCTATATTTTTCATAGCTGTCTATTTACCACCACAAACCAATGCTGGCATTAAGATTGCACTGAATGAGCTATAAGGCCATAAATCAACAGGAAAAACGCTCATCCAGATGCAGCGCTCCTAGTGGCCAGGGACTTTAATGCAGGGAAACTTAAATCCGTTCTACCTAATTTCTACCAGCATGTTAAATGTGCAACCAGAGGAAAATAAACTCTAGACCACCTTTACTCCACACACAGAGACGCATACAAAGCTCTCCCCCCGCCCTCCATTTGGCAAATCTGACCATAACTCTATCCTCCTGATTCTGCTTATAAGCAAAAACTAAAGCAGGAAGCACCAGTGACCCGGTTAATAAAAAGTGGTCAGATGACGCAGATGCTAAGCTACAGGACTGTTTTGCTAGCACAGACTGGAACATATTCGGGATTCTTCAGATAGCATTGAGGAGTACACCACATCAGTCACTGGCTTCATCAATAAGTGCATCGATGATGTCGTCCCCACAGTGACCGTACGTACATACCCCCAACCAGAAGCCATGGATTACAGGAAACATCCGCACTGAGCTAAAGGGTAGAGCTGCCGCTTTCAAGGAGCGGGACTCTAACCCGGACGCTTATAAGAAATCCCGCTATGCCCTCAGACGAACCATCAAACAGGCAAAGAGTCGATACAGGACTAAGATTGAATCGTACTACACTGGCTCTGACGCTCGTCGGATGTGGCAGGGCTTGAAAACTATTACAGACTACAAAGGGGAAGCACAGCCAGAGCTGCCCAGTGACACAAGCCTACCAGACGAGCTAAACCACTTCTATGCTCGCTTCGAGGCAAGCAACACTGAAGCATGCATGAGAGCACCCAGCTGTTCCCGGATGACTATGTGATCACGCTCTCCGTAGCCGATGTGAGTAAGACTTTTAAGCAGGTCAACATTCACAAGGCCGCAGGGCCAGACGGATTACCAGGACGTGTACTCCGAGCATGTGCTGACCAACTGGCAAGTGTCTTCACTGACATTTTCAACATGTCCTGACTGAGTCTGTAACCAACATGTTTCAAGCAGACCACCATAGTCCCTGTGCCCAAGGACTCTAAGATAACCTGCCTAAATGACTACTGACCCGTAGCACTGACGTCTGTAGCCATGAAGTGCTTTATAATAAATATAATATGCCATTTAGCAGACGCTTTTATCCAAAGCGACTTACAGTCATGCGTGCATACATTTTTGTGTATGGGTGGTCCCGGGGATCGAACCCACTACCTTGGCGTTACAAGCGCCGTGCTCTACCAGCTGAGCTACAGAGGACCACGCTTTGAAAGGCTGGTCATGGCTCACATCAACAGCATTATCCCAGAAACCCTAGACCCACTCCAATTTGCATACCGCCCCAACAGATCCACAGATGATGCAATCTCTATTGCACTCCACACTGCCCTTTCCCACCCTGGACAAGAGGAACACCTACGTGAGAATCTATTCATTGACTACAGCTCAGCATTCAACATCATAGTGCCCTCAAAGCTCATCACTAAGCTAAGGATCCTGGGACTAAACATCTCCCTCTGCAACTGGATCCTGGACTTCCTGACGGGCCGCCCCCAGGTGGTAAGGGTAGGTAACAACACATCTGCCACACTGATCCTCAACACAGGGCCCCCTCAGGGTGCGTTACTCTGTTCACCCACGACTGCATTGCCAGGCACCACTCCAACACCATCATTAAGTTTGCCACGACACAACAGTGGTAGGCCTGATCACCGACAACGATGAGACAGCCTATAGGGAGGAGGTCAGAGACCTGGCCGTGTGGTGCCAGGACAACAACCTCTCCCTCAACGTGACCAAGACAAAGGAGATGATTGTGGACTACAGGAAAAAAAGAGGACTGAGCACGCTCCATTCTCATCGACGGGGCTGCAGTGGAACAGGTTGAGAGCTTCAAGTTCCCTGGTGTCCAATCACCAACGAACTATCATGGTCCAAACACACCAAGACAGTCGGGAAGAGGGACGACAAAGCCTATTCCCCTCAGGAGACTGGAAAAGATTTGTCATGGGTCCTCAGATCCTCAAAAAATTATACAGCCTGTACCATCGAGAGCATCCTGACTGGTTGCATCACCGCCTGGTATGGCAACTGCTTGGCCTCCGACCGCAAGGCACTACAGAGGGTAGTGCGTGCGGCCCAGTACATCACTGGGGCCAAGCTTCCTGCCATCCAGGGCCTCTATACCAGGCGGTGTCAGAGGAAGCCCTCAAAATTGTCAAAGACTCCAGCCACCCTAGTCATAGACTGTTCTCTCTGCTACCGCACCAAGCGGTCTGAGTGCCAAGTCTAGGTCCAAAAGACTTCTCAACAGCTTCTACCCCCAAGCCATAATACTCCTGAACAGCTAATCATGGCTACCCGGACTATTTGCACTGCCCCCCACCCCATCCTTTTACGCTGCTGCTACTCTGTTAATTATTTATGCATAGACGAGAGAGAGAGAGAGAGAGAGAGAGAGAGAGAGAGAGAGAGAGAGAGAGAGAGAGAGAGAGAGAGAGAGAGAGAGAGAGAGAGAGAGAGAGAGAGAGAGAGAGAGAGAGAGAGAGAGAGAGAGAGAGAGAGAGAGAGAGAGAGAGAGAGAGAGAGAGAGAGAGAGAGAGAGAGAGAGAGAGAGAGGAAGAGAGAGAGAGAGAGAGAGAGAGAGAGAGAGAGAGAGAGAGAGAGAGAGAGAGAGAGAGAGAGAGAGAGAGAGAGAGAGAGAGAGAGAGAGAGAGAGAGAGAGAGAGAGAGAGAGAGAGAGAGAGAGAGAGAGAGGGAGAGAGGGAGGACGGGACATCAGGTAAAGTTCTGGAGTTAAGGGAATATGTGTGCAGAAACCCTCCAGTATGGTTAACCACAGTTAGGCCCAGTATGGACTATCAATACAAGTGACCATTTAGAATGTGACCCAGTTCAATGGGTCTTAACAGAACTGGGGGATGTCAGCTATGAAGTTGTCTAAACACAACTGGAATATAATTTGTTTGTGATTCATTGTTAATGGATTTTCCATTAGGAACCTAACACAACAACACACAACACACAACCAATAAAAACAAAGGGGGAGGAAACCACTAAAGTCATTACCATATTGTCATTTTCTAACGACAGGGAGAAAACCTGTAAAATCTAGAAGACTACTTTAGATCTGGTCAGAAGTAGCCTAGTGCACCATGTAGGGAACAGGGTGTCATTTGGGACAGAGTCAGTAACTCCCCTGGGTATGAATTCTCTCTCTATCTTATCTGTCTTCTATATTATGTTCTCCTCTCCTCCTCTCTTCTCTCCTCTATTCCCTCTATTCTATCATCCACACCACATGCCAGCTTCAACACAATCCATTTACAAGTTAAAGACACACCTTGGAATAAAATAGCAAAGGAAAACTACTACTAGATGTATTTTTTTATTTCCCATCACCATGAATCATATTTAATAACTGAACAGTAGAGACCTAACTTCATCTGTTCCTGACTCTGAATAGTGGATTAAAAAGACCATCAACCTCCAATGATATTAAAGTACAATTCTGAACATTACTGAAATACTGAGTGGCAAGTCAAGATATCTTATGGGTTTTTATTGTTTGGTTAATAGCACCACCTGCTGGAAAGGTTTAATATTGCTTGACTGAGCAGTATGGGAGAATAAAAGATGACAAATTTAGGGTCGGTTTCCTGGACATCTCCATTGAACATACTTTTTAGTCTAGGACTAGGCTTAATCTGTGTCTGGGAAACCGGCCCATATAGTTTAAGTAGAAAGTAAGTGATACCAGCTTGCAGTGGGCTGACTAGTCCTTGGGAATTGTCCTTTTGTTCCTGGACCATTTTCCATGCAGCTCCAGGTGACAGATAACACATCAATTAGGGCTGAGACTACAAGCTGTTCAATGATACTGAGGAAAATTATATAGAGACAGAGAACCTATTGAGAAAACATATAAATGGTTCTGAATGCCAAGCAATATACATCAAAAGCATACATCATGATTAATGTGAATGTACAAGATTAAAACATTGCACTTATAATATGAATGCATTACATTTTAATTAATAACATCTTCTGAAGATCAAATCAGTCAAATCATTGTACATAAAAC
Organism: Coregonus clupeaformis; assembly: GCF_020615455.1. NCBI lineage: Eukaryota > Metazoa > Chordata > Actinopteri > Salmoniformes > Salmonidae > Coregonus > Coregonus clupeaformis. The sequence goes on along the minus strand of NW_025538091.1, from coordinate 7,883 downwards.
AGAGCAGAATGAATCATCAAATCTGGGGACCATCACCACCAGCATGACTAGTATCTATGTGGACCTTACTACAGTTTAACCAGCTCAGCTATAGACTACACCAGCATAACTAGTATCTATGTGGACCCTACTACAGTTTAACCAGCTCAGCTATAGACTACACCAGCATGACTAGTATCTATGTGGACCCTACTACAGTTTAACCAGCTCAGCTATAGACTACACCAGCATAACTAGTATCTATGATGACCCTACTACAGTTTAACCAGCTCTGCTATAGACTACACCAGCATGACTAGTATCTATGTGGACCCTACTACAGTTTAACCAGCTCAGCTATAGAACACCAGCATGACTAGTATCTATGTGGACCCCACTACAGTTTAACTCAGCCCAGCTATAGACTACACCAGCATAACTGGTATCTATGATGACCCTACTACAGTTTAACCAGCTCTGCTTAGACTACACCAGCATGACCAGTATCTATGTGGACCCTACTACGAGTTGAACCAGCTCAGAAGTACTTTCACAGAGACTTAACCCAGGATAGAGGGGCTGAGTGAATGTGGTCTGGACTCTGTGGAGGAGGGTCATTGAGTCAGAGACGCTGTAGAAGGACAGAGTACCTGCCTTGTGATCCAGGTACACTCCTACTCTGGAGGACTGAGGGCCTGATACTTTAGTCTCAACATTATTGTGTCTGAACCAATAACCACCACTATAGCACTCTAAACTCCAGGACTTGTCATTGTATCCAAATCCAGTATATGTCTCTGTTCTGCTGATGTCTTTATATGAGACTGCTGATAAACACACCACCCACTCCACTCCACCTCCCAGTAACAGCATCCAGACAGCCTCTCTACACAGAACCTGACACCAGTTAAGGGGAATCTGTCTGGATGATCAGGATATGGTTTGACTTCTGTATGGTCACCTTTCTGTTCCCATTTAGACAGAGAGAGAGGAGTGTGCTGCTGTGTTTGGGTCCAGTGGAGCTGACAGGAATCTGGGAGAAGAGCAGAGCAGAGACCAATGAGGGAGTTAGAACAATAAGTTAAGTCAGATACTATCTACCCCTGTCTTTGATTAGAGCACAGCAGAGATCAAATCAGAAATATGAGGAGTCAGATAGATACCCAGTCTTTGATTAGATCACTATTGCTATATATTTCTAGAGGGATTGTTAGGAGTGTCAGTAAAAGAGACTGTTAGTTCCGCTTCAGAACAAAAGAGACTCACATTGTAAGAACTGTTCTCTGGTCTTGGGCTCTGGATGCAGTTACAACAATCCACTATATTCACTTACAGACACACAAACACATTCACAGAGAGAGGGAATGTTATCATCACACCATATTCCACATGTATATGACTAGTAGGGAACTTTCAATGGTCTAAAGTTGATGTTCTTATTATTTCAACACACACCTGTAGTGGAGATCTTGGTCCATTCTCTTTCAAGGAAGTCTTCTAGTTTCTCTCTCAGTTCAGACACAGTCTTACTCACATCTCCAAAGTACTGAAGAGGACGGACAACGATTTTGGGTAAGTCTGAAGATACACTGATATTGGAGATAGACTGATAACTCTGGGGGGAGAGAGAGACACACACAGAACAGAAAGACAAACAGAACATAATGATTGAGAGTTTCACGTTTAGTATTAATTTCACTATTAAAAATGCAACTTCATATGTGGGGGTTCATATCCCGTCGGTGACATTAAGCAGTCCATTCTCTGAAAGGGGTCCAGACTGTTCCCAGTGGGGTCAGTGGGATTGATTGGGGCCCTCTCTCTCTGACTGGAGGAGAGAAGTGAAATTATGCGTCTCCTCTGGTCAACAATACTCAATTCGAGAGCTTTACAGCTTGTTGGAGCTCCTTCAGCTTTTCTCTCTCTGCTGGACCTTCTGCTGACTCACTTCCCCAGCTGCCTCTGTGAGAATCACTCTTCAATGAGCTATCAAGCTTTATTTGTCCAGTAGATCAATAGTATAGTAATGTGACATAGGGCCCATAGAAGTTAGGGATTAATATGTTGAGTGTCTGTGTGAAATTATATTATTATGTTGTTATGTGAAAGATTATAGTTTTAACAGTACACAAATCAGGGAGCTGATTGGGTGTTTGATAACGAATGATAATTGTGTTTGATAACGAAATATAACAGTGTTTGACTTGTTGGATTCTAGCTTGAAATAATATAATATAATATAATATGCCATTTAGCAGACGCTTTTATCCGAAGTGACTTACAGTCATGTGTGCATACATTTTTACGTATGGGTGGTCCCGGGGATCGAACCCACTACCCTGGCGTTAAAGGCGCCACGCTCTACCAATTGAGCTACAGAGGACCACAAATATACTTGTTGTTACCAAACTAGAACTTATTGATTACTTTACATGTATAAGGAATGTATGTGTTGAGGTCAATGAAGAGTGGATAGGAACTTGGTGTATGGAAAGTTACTGAGTGAGACAAGAGGAAGTGCAGAAATATTCTGTTCAAACATGTTAGTGTTGAATATCAATGTTCCTGAAGAGGGAGGCAAAGGGCAACAGTCTAGTTTCAGTTTCTAATAAGGCAGGCCATCTACGGGACTAGGGAGGAGCGAGTAATTCTGCTCAAGGTCAAGTCAACAGATGAAGTGAGAAGAAACCTCTGGGAGGGGGGCAGAGGGGCCCACCCACCGACCCCTCCTCTACAGTCCTATCTCCCTCTTGACACTTCCATGCCCACGATGGTTCTGGCATCAGGCAGGGCCATGACTACAGTGGGAAGGAACCAATTAAGTTCCTGCCTAGCAACAGAGATGCATGGCTGTCTAGACGTGTGAGTTGACCCAGCCTAGTAGGAGGTTATAAATATATGTGCTTGTGTAATCACAATTGTCTTTGCAGCTGTATGACCCAGTGGGTGAATAAACTTGGTTTGAGATTTTTTCTAGTCATCCGTTTGAGTTTTTACTCTGTTTGTTCAGAACAGACTTTAGAAAATGGTAATGCATTTTAAGAATCTGGGTTAACATATCTATATACTCAAGGTTTGTGTTCATATTTGGTCTACCTTGGATCGATTTCATTTGAATTATCTCATATTCAAACAGCCTTAGTTCCTACTGTATCTTTAATTCTTTGTTTATCAGACAGTCACCAACAAGTTGTTCTGGTCTTACCTGTTTCTCAGTCCTCTCTGCTGCAGCTGACACTGTCTCATGGCCTTTATGTTCATCCATTGTACACAGCAGACAGATACACTGCTGATCGGTACGACAGTAAACCTCCAGCAGTTTGTCATGATGAAACAGATCTTCTCCTGTCCCGAGTTGTGCGGTGGCTTTTGATCAGCTTGTGCTTCTTGAAACCAGGAAATTTTATAGTGAGGTTGGAGGTGAGTCCCCACAGTAAGAGGCCAGACATGCCAAACAGGACCTGAGGGCTTCTGCTTTCTGGTCCCAGTGCAGAAATCACACGCCACATCTCCAGGTCCAGCATAGCACAGAGCAGGAGGGGGAGCAGCCTGGAGTCTCGTCTTCTTCAGTTTCTCCACCACTTCAGCCAGCACGATGTTTCTCTTCAGAACAGCCTGGACTGAAGGTCTGTCTGCACTGTGGACAGCTGTAGACACCTTTCAGATCATCCTGATCCCAGCTTTTTTTAATACAGCCCATAGTAGCTGTCCACAGGCAGAAGTCACTGGATCCCTTCAGTAGATCCAGACAGATGGAGCAACAGAACAGTTCTGATTAGCTGCTGCTGGTGCTCTCTCCCGTAGGTTAGCAAGGCAGTGTGAAAGATTACTTTCGGTTTCATGGAACTCTACACCAGAGGACAGGGAGGGCTTCACTTTGACTGTGTACTCTGTATGTAGAGGGGGTGTGGTTTTCTTTTTGATAAGGAAGTGTGACAGAGTGTTGGGTAGTAGGCAGAGATGGTTAGTATTTATGTTACATGTATTTGAAATACGTATTTACAATTACTTCTGAGTATTTTGTCATTTGAATTACACTGGGCTGAACTACACTCCAATGCATTTTTTATTTTTTATTTTCAAAATACTAAATACTTTCTCTACTATTTACCTTTAAATAGCGATTCACATGTTGTGGCCCCTTTCACCCTGCATTGGTATCAGAAGTCTGATAGCACTATGGTGTGATAAGAACGTTCCAAATGAACTAAATATAAATGGATATCTGAAAAATGTTGATAAATACTTGGAAAATGTACTTGATACGATTGTAATATATTGTTGTCTCACCTAGCTGTCTTAAGATGTACTAATTGAAAGTCGCTCTGGATAAGAGCATCTGTTAAATGACCAAAAATGTAAATGTAAAAATGTATCATTGCGAAAGCATGCTGAGTACTATTCTAATGAGCTCCGCTCCAAACAAGGCCAATAATAATACCCAGGGCCGGCTTTCTTGGAAATGTGATTTTTGTCATTTAAAATTAAATACGTTACACATTTAATTAACTTACATTACAAAATACAAAAGTATTTTGTAGTTTATTTTGATACATTGGTCTTTATGGTATTTTGTATCTGTATTTTGTAATTGTATTTGAGTTTCATCCCATCCCTGGTAGTAGAATACTCTGTCTGCAGGGTGTTTTCCGGGACATATTTAGAGACACTGGAGGCAAAGGGACCCATTTAAAACAGGAAAATGCTGGAGTTTCTATAAAAATTAATGTTTCACAAAATCACTTTCAAAAGGCATTGAAAAGTTCCAAAATCAAAATACCTAGCTCTCCTCAGAGCATAATCACTGCAATCACTTAAAAACTCAATTTAAAGGGATTCTTCAGGATTTAGGCAATGAAGCCCATCTACTTCCCCAGAGTCAGATGAACTCATGGACACCATTTTAATGGTCTCTGCATCCCGTTATGAGGAGTTTATGTCAACTTAGCGTTAGAGGGAACTTGACTGAAGTCTATGGCATCTTACTTAGGTACTATGTGAGACTTCATGGGCGCTAACGCTTTTCCAGTTAGAAACTCTTCAAACTGTACGCACCGAGACCTAAAATAAAAGACTCCCTTCATTCATTGATTTTTTTCTCTCCACTCTACCTCCCAGTCGTAGACTCCAGACAGGCCCTCTCTACACAGCACCTGTCTCCAGTAGTCAGGATAGGGCTGAGCTTTATCAGTGGCTGTCACCTTCCAGTTTCCATCAGACAGCCTTCCCTGAGTTCTGGATAAGCTGTATTCGAGATCCAATGTCAGCTGGAGGACGTCTCGACTGATGAAGAACAAAACCCAATAAGTAAAAGAAAGAACATGTATGTTGTTTCTTGAGAGGGGTGTTTGAATATCACTCACAGAGGGACAACTCTTCTTTGGTCTTCAGCTCAGGAGACATTTGGAATTCTGTCACTATTTAAAATTCAATGTAAATGAATATTAAAGAAGAACGTGTTAGTGTTTGGAGAATAAAACACATTACACAATAAGAAAAATAGACAACTGCTCAGCAATCCTCAAAATACAGTTGATTACATCTCCAGAGAAAATAGCACATATTTTAATAGAGGTTAAAAACATCATATCTTAGATCGTGTGTTTGCACTCCACCATTTTTAGACATCATTCCATCTCCTTCACATTTTGTCCAGTTGATCTTTCAGTTCAGGAGGATAAAACGTCATGTCAAAGGAGAGGGGTGTGAGTTGCCAGGCAGGATGGGAGAGGCCACGGGCTCAGGAGGGTCATAGAGAGACTTAAGACCCTATAGGGAGAGATGAGAGAACTGTTGAACAAATGAAGACTTCGAAAGCTCAAACACATTCCACTAACATGGGGGAGAAAGGGTAGATATGACACTTTGAGACATATTCTGCTGTTGATATACCAAGTGATATACCAGAGGGTGGTGCGGTCTGCACAACGCATCACGGGGGCAAACTACCTGCCCTCCAGGACACCTACAGCACCATGTCACAGAAAGGCCAAAAAGATCATCAAGGACAACACCTTACCCGAGCCACTGTCTGTTCACCCCGTCATCCAGAAGGTGAGGTTAAGGGTACAGGGCAGCAAAGCTGGGAGCTAGAGACTGGAAAACTCTATACAAGGCCATCAGACTGTTAAACAGCCATCACTTGCACAGAGAGGCTGCTGCCTGCACTACAGAACTTGAAAATCACTGGCCACTTTAATAATGCCACTTTAATCATGTTTGCATATCTTGCATTACCCATATCATACGCTATACTGCCTATCTAATACTATCTATCTCATCTTAGCCTCTTCCACTCAATGAGTATTGCTCATCCATATATTTATATATTCTTATTCCATTCCTTTACTAGATTTGTGTGTATTAGATAATTTGTTGTGAACTGTTAGATATTACTTGCTAGATATTGCTGCACTGTCAGAATTCGAAGCTTACAAGCATTTCGCTACACTCCCAATAACATCTGCTAACCATGTGTATGTGACCAATCAATTTGATTTTGATGTCACCTGGAGGAAATGGATGTGGATCCTCTGTGTGTGAGAGCTGCTCCAGCTCAGTGCTTCTCTTCCTCAGCTCAGCTATCTCCTGCTCCAGTTGCTCCAGATGTCCTTCAGCCCGTCTCACTGCAGTCTTCTCCTGGCCTCTAGTCAACCTTTTACCTCAGTGAGTATTCTCTCCAATGGACCTGATCAGTTCATTAAAGATTGTCTCATACTTACTAACTTCTGCCTGTACAGAGCACTGATAACTCACATAGAGAGGAGGGGGTCAATTTCACTGTTACTGGATTCCAGACAACCCCAACCTGTTGTCTTTGTTACTATGTGTGGTAAAATTTCCCAACTCTTAGTACAAAACTCATCACAGATCATCAAAAAGGCTGTTATTTGGTTCTTCAAAACTTGAAGCACATTTTCAATTGACTAAGTACAAAACACAAAATCTACATAGTAACTTTTTTCACCAAACCTGATCAATCTAATCTAGAAATACCTCTCATATAAAGTAAATGCCTTTCACAATGCAATGCTCAATACTTTACATATGATTCTCTTCTCATTTGTTTAAATACATTTGACCATCACTTAATCCAACTGTGCTTAATGGTTAATCACTTAACCGTTTGGTAAACCTATAGATTTTAAACTGGTTTGTGTACTATATAAGGACTGAGAACTACAAAAATTAAATGTGTTTGTAAAGTATAAACATCTAGATTACATGTATGATACATGATAACCACACATAATGACTACTCATTATTGTTAATTGGTCACCATATAAAAGGGTGTTTATGAACACTTGCAATTTCTTTCAACATGGAGCAGGATAGACAGCAAGGGAGAGGAAGAAATCAAAGAGCTCGTGGACAAGGGTCCCGTCAGAGAGGAGGGCATGGGCCCCATTAAAGAGGTGGAAATCAGAGAGGGAGGCAGACGGCAGGGAACTGTTGTGTCTAATGAAGTCCGGGCCATCGTCGTTGACCATGTGGTAAACAGAGGCCTTACCATGGCAGAGGCTGCCAGATTAGTTCACCCAATCTGAAAAGATCAACTTTGTCAATTGATCATAAGAACATTTCGCCAAGAAACCCGAAAAGTTTGCAGGATATGCACTTCATGCTTTACCATTACATTTACAGCAAATTACATATTGCAATGCAGTCAATATCACAAACCATGTTCCAGTATTCTTACAGTATGATCTATTGACAGTATACTCTGTTCTACCTCAGAATTGACAGAAGACCCCATGGATGGTGGCCGCAGTGCTGACCGCACCAGCAGGAGGGGGCAGTGGTGGAAATGGTGAGAGCCAGGAAATGACCATAATGCGGCTGTCTGAAATAAAGCAGGCCATTGAGGAGAATGATGACACCTTTGCCAATGTGGCATCCATCC
>NW_025538090.1:0-15688 GCF_020615455.1 Coregonus clupeaformis | reverse complement strand
GTTGATTTATGACAAGTTCATTGACTAGGGCCCTATAAAATAGGCGTGCTTGGACCGAATCACGGAATCCAGACATTAAACCGAAATTCAACAATATTCAAACATTTATTGAACTTAGTAAGAAATCAACTAAATCTATTCAACTTGTTAGAAAACGCATTCATTTGCCCAAGTCAATCATAAGACATGAACAAAATGCATCAGTGATTCGTATTTCCATGAACTTCCTGTACGGCACAGGAATGCCCCTGTCTGTGTGCATGTGTGCGGTGCGCGTATGTCTACACTTTGTGTAGCCGTTAGCGATGATGCTAATGATAACCTTCTTCTGGTAGGGAAGGAATGGCTTTCCCCAAAACCTTCGCAAGTAAATGTCTTACTACAAAGTAGCCTATGCCTGCCTGGCAGAATTATACCGTGATCATTTGCATCACTCCAGTGGCCATTTGTTCTACAGCAACACCGCTTAACCAAACAAAGGTCTCTTCCTGGTGCACGCTTGCATTTAAGGGTAACTACACCCCAAAATCTAAATGTCTTACATTTTTCCCAGACCTCACAAATGGTCACCTGATAGGGTTTAAACATAGTTGTGGACATAGAACATCCAATTGTGCTGTTTTGCTATTAAAAAGGTGTACTTTTGAGAGCGAAAACCTGCCAAAACAGGGACAAACGGTCAACGGGGAAATCTAAACGGAGAAAAGGGAACTTGGGAATTAACGGAATCAGGCAAAACATTGAAGGGATTTTATAGTCCCCTAATGGACTACAGACATTGACTGTCTCCTAGACTAAAAACAAAGGCTGCATGTACTGCCTATATTTTGAGGGAAACGACTGTCCATTATTTGATTTGATCAGGGCAGGGCAGCACACACAAACTGCATTTAGTCCAATAACAATCCATGATATTATTAGGGTGATAAATAAAAGGCAGTTGCTCCATGACACAAGAGCACGCTCTACTGGGACAAAAGCTTACAGCACCTGGTATTCCCAGGCGGTCTCCCATCCAAGTACTAACCAGGCCCGACCCTGCTTAGCTTCCGAGATCGGACGAGATCGGGCGTATTCAGGATGGTATGGCCGTAGCGAGGGAACAACTCTTGGTACACTATATAAAGTCAATGTGTCACTCACTCTGAAAGGGACACAGAAACGTATCCACTTTGTGACACAAACTGAAGAAGCTCAACCCTTGCTTACATTTCCAATATATATATATATATATTTGAGTCTTGTTGGTGGGGGAGGGCATATCCTATGTTGATTTATGACAAGTTCATTGACTAGGGCCCCTATAAAATAGGCGTTGCGGACCGAATCACGGAATCCAGACATTAAACCGAAATTCAACAATATTCAAACATTTATTGAACTTAGTAAGAAATCAACTAAATCTATTCAACTTGTTAGAAAACGCATTCATTTGCCCAAGTCAATCATAAGACATGAACAAAAATGCATCAGTGATTCGTATTTCCATGAACTTCCTGTCACGGCACAGGAATGCCCCTGTCTGTGTGCATGTGTGCGGTGCGCGCGTATGTCTACACTTTGTGTAGCCGTTAGCGATGATGCTAATGATAACCTTCTTCTGGTAGGGAAGGAATGGCTTTCCCCAAAACCTTCGCAAGTAAATGTTAACTACAAAGTAGCCTATGCCTGCCTGGCAGAATTATACCGTGATCATTTGCATCACTCCAGTGGCCATTTGTTCTACAGCAACACCGCTTAACCAAACAAAGGTCTCTTCCTGGTGCACGCTTGCATTTAAGGGTAACTACACCCCAAAATCTAAATGTCTTACATTTTTCCCAGACCTCACAAATGGTCACCTGATAGGGTTTAAACATAGTTGTGGACATAGAACATCCAATTGTGCTGTTTTGCTATTAAAAGGTGTACTTTTGAGAGCGAAAACCTGCCAAAACAGGGACAAACGGTCAACGGGGAAATCTAAACGGAGAAAAGGGAACTTGGGAATTAACGGAATCAGGCAAAACATTGAAGGGATTTTATAGTCCCCCTAATGGACTACAGACATTGACTGTCTCCTAGACTAAAAACAAAGGCTGCATGTACTGCCTATATTTTGAGGGAAACGCACTGTCCATTATTTGATTTGATCAGGGCAGGGCACACACACAAACTGCATTTAGTCCAATAACAATCCATGATATTATTAGGGTGATAAATAAAAGGCAGTTGCTCCATGACACAAGAGCACGCTCTACTGGGACAAAAAGCTTACAGCACCTGGTATTCCCAGGCGGTCTCCCATCCAAGTACTAACCAGGCCCAACCCTGCTTAGCTTCCGAGATCGGACGAGATCGGGCATATTCAGGCTGGTATGGCCGTAAGCGAGGGAACAACTCTTGGTACACTATATAAAGTCAATGTGTCACTCACTCTGAAAGGGACACAGAAACGTATCCACTTTGTGACACAAACTGAAGAAGCTCAACCCTTGCTTACATTTCCAATATATATATATATATATTTGAGTCTTGTTGGTGGGGGGGGGGGAGAGGGCATATCCTATGTTGATTTATGACAAGTTCATTGACTAGGGCCCTATAAAATAGGCGTTGCGGACCGAATCACGGAATCCAGACATTAAACCTGTCACGGTTCAGACAGACGACCAGAGGACCACAATTGCGTCACACCAGAAAGTTTATTAAACTTAAGGGAAAAGGGAAGTAGGGAGTGAATGAAGGCTCCAGGGGTAACAGGGATCCCGTCCATGCGCTGGGTCTGTGCCCCCCAGTGGCAGCGATGCGTCCTATGAAGCCGGTGGTGGGTGGTCCAGAAGTCCTGGGGGGAGACACAGACACAACAGGGGCGGAATGAAACCAGGCAGCAGTACAGTTCAAGGGAAATCCAAAATACGTAGTAGCAAGGCAGAAGGCTGGTCAGAGTTACCGGGATTGAAGAGTAGTCAGGAGTCGTAATGGCAGAAGCAGGTCTGGATCTCCTGAGGCAGAAGAGTATCCAAAAAACAGGCAGGTCCGGGGTCACAAAACCAGGGTGAGCCAGAAGCGCGAGCAAACAGGTTCCGGGGTGTGAGCTTTGCAGACGATCTGACACCGGAGAGCTGAAAAGACAGGGCCTTAAATACTGGGAGAGGTAGTGGGTAATGCAGCGCAGCTGGCAGAGTAATTAGAGCAGAGCAGAGCAGGGACAGGTGGAGCTAGTTAGGCTGAGTAGAGAGAGTGGTGAGCAGAGTGGAAGAAAATTAAGGTGGTAACCCGGTGGAGTGAGAGGCTCATGACAGAACCCCCAAGGGGACGGCCCCAGAAGTCCCAAGAGCAACACCACGCCGGGCGGGAGGAGGGGAGCCGGAGGAGGGCTAGAACTCCTCCGAACGGTCGAGTGAACGTCCTCATCCTCGGAGGAAGCCGGAGGGCCGTGGTCGGGAGACGGGACAGGTCCCGAGACAGGATCAGGCACAGGACAGGAAGCCGAGCGGGCCGGACGGTTAGGGACCCCTCTGGGGCGGCCTACGGATTGCAGGTTGATCAGGATGCCGTTGGTGGAAAGCGGTGATGAGAGTCCTATCCACAATCCGACTAGCTGGCACCCAGGTCCTTTCCTCAGGTCCATAGCCCTCCCAGTCAATGAGGTACTGAGACCCCCTACCCCTCCGTCTGGACCGAAGCAGGCGGCGGACGGTGTAAACCAGACCACCATCGACGAGCCGTGGAGGAGGAGGACCAGGCGCAGCAGGGACCAGCGGACTCTCATGGATGGGCTTAATCTTAGACACATGGAAAGTGGGGTGCACCCTCAGGGAATTAGGCAGTTGGAGCCGGACAGCAGTTGGGCTAATCACTCTTATGATAGGGAATGGGCCAATGAACCGAGGTGCCAGCTTCTGCGACTCCACCCTGAGTGGCAGGTTCTTCGATGACAACCACACCCTTTGACCAACATGGTAGGTGGGAGCAGGAATTCTCCGACGGTTGGCCCCGGTAGTGTAGCTGGCAACGGATCTGAGGAGTGTGGCTCGGGCTTGTGACCAGGTGCGGCGACATCGACGGGCAAAAGCAAGTGCAGATGGGCAAGTAACCTCCTCTCTGGCTGGCAAATAGAGGAGGCTGGTATCCATAAACACATTGGAAAGGGGACATACCGATGGCAGAGCAGGTCAGAGAATTGTGTGCGTACTCCACCCATGTCAATTGCTGCGACCAGGAGTGGGGGTTGCGTGAAGTCATGCATCGCAGTGCCTTCTCGAGCTCCTGATTAGCCCGCTCTGACTGCCCATTGGATTGGGGATGGAATCCGGAAGTCAGACTGACTGTGGCTCCCAGCAGGTGACAGAACTCCTTCCAAAAAGCGGAGGAGAATTGTGGACCACGGTCAGAAACTACATCCCTTTGGCAGTCCGTGGATCCGGAAGACGTGTTCCAGGACCACCTGGGCGGTCTCCTTGGCGGTTGGGAGCTTGGGGAGGGGAATGAAGTGTGCCATCTTGCTGAAACGGTCAACGATGGTGAGAATGACGGTCATGCCACTTGAAGGGGGGCAGCCCCGTGACAAAGTCAAGGGCGATGTGAGACCAGGGACGTCTGGGCACAGGCAGGGCTGCAGCAATCCGGCTGGGGGCTGGCAGGACGACTTGTGTTGGTTGCAGATGGGGCAGGCTTGGACGAATTCCGTACATCCTTCCTCAGAGAGGGCCACCAGAACCTCTGGGCGAGCAGGTTGTAAGTGCGGGTGGAGCCAGGGTGACAAGCTAGGCGGGAGTCATGTCCCCACTGAACGACCTGGGACCTCAGGTCTTCGGGGGACAAAAAGGCGGTCAGCTGGGCAAGTGCTGGGACCTGGCTGGTTCGGAGAGCTCCAGCACCTGTTCCTCAACAGCCCAGGTCAGAGCTGCAACGTGCAGGGACTTGGCAGAATCGACACAGGGTCCTTGGAGGGGGTGTCATCCTTCTGGAATTGACGGGAGAGGGCGTCTGGCTTGGTGTTGCGTGATCCAGGCCGGTATGACAGAGTGAAATTAAACCTGGTGAAGAACAGGACCCAGCGGGACTGCCTGGAGTTCAACCGTTTGGCCGCGGATGTACTCCAAGTTCTTATGATCGGTCCAAACGAAATGGAATGGTGGACCCTCCAGCCAGTGACGCCACTCCTCCAAGGCAAGCTTCACAGCCAGCAGCTCACGGTTCCCTTGTGTCGTAATTGCACTCAGAGGGGGACAACCGACGTGAGAAAAAGGCACAGGGATGGAGCTTCCTATCCTCCGCAGCCCACTGAGAAATCACAGCACCAACTCCCAAATCCGAGGCGTCCACCTCCACAATGAATTGCCGGTCCACATCAGGCATCTGGAGGATGGGAGCGGAGGTGAACCTCACCTTGAGGGTACTGAAGGCTTTGTCGGCTGCTGGGGTCCAGGTGAAGGGTTGCTTGGTGCTGGTTAGAGCAGTGAGAGGGGCAGCAACGGTACTGTAGTTCCGGATAAAACTTCCTATAGAAGTTAGCAAACCCCAGAAACTGTTGCAGCTTCTTTCTGTTCTCCGGAACTGGCCATGAAGTGACTGCTGATACTTTGGCAGGATCCATTTGGATACTTCCCTCTGCCACTATGTACCCCAGGAAGGCCACTGTCTTGACGTGAAACTCACATTTCTCTGCCTTGGCGTAGAGGGAATTCTCCAGAAGACGATGAAGGACTTGCTGGACATGGCGGGTGTGTTCAGACAGGTTTCTGGAGTAGATTAAGATGTCATCCAGGTAAACGAAGACAAACTTGTTTAACATGTCCCGCAGTACATCATTCACTAGAGCCTGGAACACAGCAGGAGCATTGGTGAGGCCAAAAGGCATAACCAGATACTCGTAGTGGCCTGTTGGTGTATTGAATGCGGTTTTCCATTCATCTCCCCCCGGATCCGCACTAGGTGGTGAGCGTTTCTGAGATCCAACTTGGTAAAAAATAGTGGCTCCCTGGAGCAACTCAAAAGCAGAGGTGAGCAGAGGCAGAGGGTAACGGTTCTTCACTGTGATGTCGTTGAGTCCCCTGTAGTCGATGCAGGGGCGAAGAGATCCGTCCTTCTTCCCCACAAAGAAGAAGCCCGCACCAGCAGGAGATGAAGATGAACGGATTAATCCTGCGGACAGAGAGCCATTGATGTAGTCCCCTCCATGGACTTTCTTTCAGGAGCAGACAACGAATAAAGACGACCCTTTGGAGGAGCTGTTCCAGGGAGGAGGTCGATGGCACAGTCGTATCGGTCGGTGAGGGGGCAGAGATGTGGCTCTTGCTTTGTTAAACACCTCTCTGAGACCATGGTAGCATTCTGGGACATTGAGAGGTCAGGAGCGGAGTTAGTAGGTACTGGCCGAGGGGGTAGTGCGGCAGCAAGCAGGCAGGTACGGTGGCAGTCCTCTCCCCACTCCTGATCACCCCGGTCACCCAGTCGAGCTGAGGGTTGTGCCGGCGGAGCCATGGGTAACCCAGGATGAGGGGTTGGCCTGGAGAGGGAGCAGGTGAAACTGGATAGTCTCTTGATGGTTTCCGGACAGACCCATCGAGACCGGGGCCGTGACATGAGTGACCGATCCGAGTAAGTGTCCGTCCAGTGCCCGGGCAGGAATAGGAGGTGTCAAACGGAGGTTCTCCAGTCCCAGTTGGCGTGCCAGCTTGATGTCCATTATGTTGGCTTCGCGCCAGAATCCACCAGAGCAGCCAGGGTGTGAGTTGAGTCAGAGAGACGGAGGTGAACTTGCAGCAGGGGTTTGCGGTCGGAGGACTGGATGGTCATTGAACTCAACCGGACTCCCCTATGCCCGGTGAGCTTCGGCCCCTTAAAGGGCAGGTTACCACACGATGTCCATCACCTCCACAATAGAGGCAGAGGTTTGAGGTGAAGCGGCGCTGGCGCTCTGCAGGAGTGAGGGAGGCTCGCCCAATCTCCATAGGCTCAGACTGATCAAGCTGACCTGGGTGAGTGGCAGTAGATGACAGGAGCCCAGTCGGATCTCTCCGAATGCCGGTAGTAGGTGGACCTGGCGCCCCTCTCACGACACGGGTCTGTATCCTTCTGTCGATCCCGACAGTCAGTGCGATGGCTTCATCAAGAGTGGAAGGCAGTTCATGGGAGACCAACTCGTCCTTGATATAGTCAGCCAAACTATGGAAGAACGCGTCCACCAACGATGGTGTGTTCCAAGAACTTCGTCTAGCCAGGGTTCGGAAGTCGATGGAATGGTCTGCGACTGCACGTCTGCCTTGTCGAATACTGAACAGTTCACGAGACGCCTCTGCGGTGGGTGAATCCAGGTCAAACACCTTCAGCATCTCCTCAGCAAACAGGTCGAAGGTTGCACATGCGGGGGTTTGACGTTCAACTCTGCTGTTCCCCAGAGTCGAGCTCTGCCCGTCCAGGTGAGTGATGGCATACCCAACTTTAGCCCCCTCCGTGGCGAAGGTCCTTGGCTGCAAGGAGAACTGAAGTCGGCAGCTAGTCAGGAATGGCCGACCTGGGTTGAATCGCCGTTGAACCGCTCGGGGTTTCCCAATCTTGGGTTCGAGCAGCGGCTGCAATGACCGGGCAGGTAACTCGGGTGGGCTGGTGGGCAGACTGGCTGGGGTAAGGTTGGTGAGGAGTTGAACGATCATGGCGGAGTTGTTGTTGCTGCTGCTGGAACTGCTGCTCATGCTCATCGGTTTCCATGTCGGGGAAAGTGTGCGCTGAGTCCATAATGGTCAGATCGCACTGTCACGGTTCAGACAGACGACCAGAGGACCACAATTGCGTCACACCAGAAAGTTTATTAAACTTAAGGGAAAAGGGAAGTAGGGAGTGAATGAAGGCTCCAGGGGTAACAGGGATCCTCCAATGCGCTGGGTCTGTGCCCCCAGTGGCAGCGATCGTCCCTATGAAGCCGGTGGTGGGTGGTCCAGAAGTCCTGGGGGAGACACAGACACAACAGGGCGGAATGAAACCAGGCAGCAGTACAGTTCAAGGGAAATCCAAAATACGTAGTAGCAAGGCAGAAGGCTGGTCAGAGTTACCGGGATTGAAGAGTAGTCAGGAGTCGTAATGGCAGAAGCAGGTCTGGATCTCCTGAGGCAGAAGAGTATCCAAAAAACAGGCAGGTCCGGGGTCACAAAACCAGGGTGAGCCAGAAGCGCGAGCAAACAGGTTCCGGGTGTGAGCTTTGCAGACGATCTGACACCGGAGAGCTGAAAGACAGGGCCTTAAATACTGGGAGAGGTAGTGGGTAATGCAGCGCAGCTGGCAGAGTAATTAGAGCAGAGCAGAGCAGGGACAGGTGGAGCTAGTTAGGCTGAGTAGAGAGAGTGGTGAGCAGAGTGGAAGAAAATTAAGGTGGTAACCCGGTGGAGTGAGAGGCTCATGACAAAACCGAAATTCAACAATATTCAAACATTTATTGAACTTAGTAAGAAATCAACTAAATCTATTCAACTTGTTAGAAAACGCATTCATTTGCCCAAGTCAATCATAAGACATAAACAAAATGCATCAGTGATTCGTATTTCCATGAACTTTATGAAACGGCACAGGAATGCCCCTGTCTGTGTGCATGTGTGCGGTGCGCGCGTATATCTACACTTTGTGTAGCCGTTAGCGATGATGCTAATGATAACCTTCTTCTGGTAGGGAAGGAATGGCTTTCCCCAAAACCTTCGCAAGTAAATGTTAACTACAAAGTAGCCTATGCCTGCCTGGCAGAATTATACCGTGATCATTTGCATCACTCCAGTGGCCATTTGTTCTACAGCAACACCGCTTAACCAAACAAAGGTCTCTTCCTGGTGCACGCTTGCATTTAAGGGTAACTACACCCCAAAATCTAAATGTCTTACATTTTTCCCAGACCTCACAAATGGTCCGCTGATAGGGTTTAAACATTGTTGTGGACATAGAACATCCAATTGTGCTGTTTTGCTATTAAAAAGGTGTACTTTTGAGAGCGAAAACCTACCAAAACAGGGACAAACGGTCAACGGGGAAATCTAAACGGAGAAAAGGGAACTTGGGAATTAACGGAATCAGGCAAAACATTGAAGGGATTTTATAGTGCCCTAATGGACTACAGACATTTACTGTCTCCTAGACTAAAAACAAAGGCTGCGTGTACTGCCTATATTTTGAGGGAAATGCACTGTCCATTATTTGATTTGATCAGGGCAGGGCAGGGCAGCACACAAACTGCATTTAGTCCAATAACAATCCATGATATTATTAGGGTGATAAATAAAAGGCAGTTGCTCCATGACACAAGAGCACGCTCTACTGGGACAAAAAGCTTACAGCACCTGGTATTCCCAGGCGGTCTCCCATCCAAGTACTAACCAGGCCCGACCCTGCTTAGCTTCCGAGATCGGACGAGATCGGGCATATTCAGGCTGGTATGGCCGTAAGAGAGGGAACAACTCTTGGTACACTATATAAAGTCAATGTGTCACTCACTCTGAAAGGGACACAGAAACGTATCCACTTTGTGACACAAACTGAAGAAGCTCAACCCTTGCTTACATTTCCAATATATATAATATATATATATATATATATATATATATATATATTTGAGTCTTGTTGGGGGGGAAGAGGGCATATCCTATGTTGATTTATGACAAGTTCATTGACTAGGGCCCTATAAAATAGGCGTTACGGACCGAATCAGGAATCCAGACATTAAACCGAAATGCAACAATATTCAAACATTTATTGAACTTAGTAAGAAATCAACTAAATCTATTCAACTTGTTAGAAAACGCATTAATTTGCCCAAGTCAATCATAAGACATGAACAAAATGCATCAGTGATTCGTATTTCCATGAACTTTCTGAAACGGAACAGGAATGCCCCTGTCTGTGTGCATGTGTGCGGTGCGCGCGTATATCTACACTTTGTGTAGCCGTGCGATGATGCTAATGATAACCTTCTTCTGGTAGGGAAGGGAATGGCTTTCCCCAAAACCTTCGCAAGTAAATGTTAACTACAAAGTAGCCTATGCCTGCCTGGCAGAATTATACCGTGATCATTTGCATCACTCCAGTGGCCATTTGTTCTACAGCAACACCGCTTAACCAAACAAAGGTCTCTTCCTGGTGCACGCTTGCATTTAAGGGTAACTACACCCCAAAATCTAAATGTCTTACATTTTTCCCAGACCTCACAAATGGTCACCTGATAGGGTTTAAACATTGTTGTGGACATAGAACATCCAATTGTGCTGTTTTGCTATTAAAAAGGTGTACTTTTGAGAGCGAAAACCTGCCAAAACAGGGACAAACGGTCAACGGGGAAATCTAAACGGAGAAAAGGGAACTTGGGAATTAACGGAATCAGGCAAAACATTGAAGGGATTTTATAGTGCCCTAATGGACTACAGACATTGACTGTCTCCTAGACTAAAAACAAAGGCTGCATGTACTGCCTATATTTTGAGGGAAACGCACTGTCCATTATTTGATTTGATCAGGGCAGGGCAGCACACACAAACTGCATTTAGTCCAATAACAATCCATGATATTATTAGGTGATAAATAAAGGCAGTTGCTCCATGACACAAGAGCACGCTCTACTGGGACAAAAGCTTACAGCACCTGGTATTCCCAGGCGGTCTCCCATCCAAGTACTAACCAGGCCCGACCATGCTTAGCTTCCGAGATCGGACGAGATCGGGCGTATTCAGGCTGGTATGGCCGTAAGCGAGGGAACAACTCTTGGTACACTATATAAAGTCAATGTGTCACTCACTCTGAAAGGGACACAGAAACGTATCCACTTTGTGACACAAACTGAAGAAGCTCAACCCTGCTTACATTTCCAATATATATATATATATATATTATTTAGTCTTGTTGGGGGGGGGGACATATCCTATGTTGATTTATGACAAGTTCATTGACTAGGGCCCTATAAAATAGGCGTTACGGACCGAATCACGGAATCCAGACATTAAACCGAAATTCAACAATATTCAAACATTTATTGAACTTAGTAAGAAATCAACTAAATCTATTCAACTTGTTAGAAAACGCATTCATTTGCCCAAGTCAATCATAAGACATGAACAAAATGCATCAGTGATTCGTATTTCCATGAACTTTCTGAACGGCACAGGAATGCCCCTGTCTGTGTGCATGTGTGCGGTAAGCGCGGTATGTCTACACTTTGTGTAGCCGTTAGCGATGATGCTAATGATAACCTTCTTCTGGTAGGGAAGGAATGGCTTTCCCAAAACCTTCGAAGTAAATGTTAACTACAAAGTAGCCTATGCCTGCCTGGCAGAATTATACCGTGATCATTTGCATCACTCCAGTGGCCATTTGTTCTACAGCAACACCGCTTAACCAAACAAAGGTCTCTTCCTGGTGCACGCTTGCATTTAAGGGTAACTACACCCCAAAATCTAAATGTCTTACATTTTTCCCAGACCTCACAAATGGTCACCTGATAGGGTTTAAACATAGTTGTGGACATAGAACATCCAATTGTGCTGTTTTGCTATTAAAAAGGTGTACTTTTGAGAGCGAAAACCTGCCAAAACAGGGACAAACGGTCAACGGGGAAATCTAAACGGAGAAAAGGGAACTTGGGAATTAACGGAATCAGGCAAAACATTGAAGGGATTTTTATAGTGCCCTAATGGACTACAGACATTGACTGTCTCCTAGACTAAAAACAAAGGCTGCATGTACTGCCTATATTTTGAGGGAAACGCACTGTCCATTATTTGATTTGATCAGGGCAGGGCAGCACACACAAACTGCATTTAGTCCAATAACAATCCATGATATTATTAGGGTGATAAATAAAAGGCAGTTGCTCCATGACACAAGAGCACGCTCTACTGGGACAAAAGCTTACA
Source organism: Coregonus clupeaformis (assembly GCF_020615455.1). NCBI lineage: Eukaryota > Metazoa > Chordata > Actinopteri > Salmoniformes > Salmonidae > Coregonus > Coregonus clupeaformis. Next base: position 3,821 of record NW_025538090.1, on the reverse strand, counting down.
GCACCTGGTATTCCCAGGCGGTCTCCCATCCAAGTACTAACCAGGCCCGACCCTGCTTAGCTTCCGAGATCGGACGAGATCGGGCGTATTCAGGCTGGTATGGCCGTAAGCGAGGAACAACTCTTGGTACACTATATAAAGTCAATGTGTCACTCACTCTGAAAGGGACACAGAAACGTATCCACTTTGTGACACAAACTGAAGAAGCTCAACCCTTGCTTACATTTCCAATATATATATATATATATATTTGAGTCTTGTTGGGGGGGGGGAAGAGGGCATATCTTATGTTGATTTATGACAAGTTCATTGACTAGGGCCCTATAAAATAGGTGTATGGACCGAATCACGGAATCCAGACATTAAACCGAAATGCAACAATATTCAAACATTTATTGAACTTAGTAAGAAATCAACTAAATCTATTCAACTTGTTAGAAAACGCATTCATTTGCCCAAGTCAATCATAAGACATGAACAAAATGCATCAGTGATTCGTATTTCCATGAACTTTCGGCACGGCACAGGAATGCCCCTGTCTGTGTGCATGTGTGTGTGCCTATGTCCACACTTTGTGTAGCCGTTAGCGATGATGCTAATGATAACCTTCTTCTGGTAGGAAGGAATGGCTTTCCCAAAACCTTCGCAAGTAAATGTTAACTACAAAGTAGCCTATGCCTGCCTGGCAGAATTATACCGTGATCATTTGCATTACTCCAGTGGCCATTTGTTCTACAGCAACACCGCTTAACCAAACAAAGGTCTCTTCCTGGTGCACGCTCCTGCATTTAAGGGTAACTACACCCCCAAAATCTAAATGTCTTACATTTTTCCCAGACCTCACAAATGGTCACCTGATAGGGTTTAAACATTGTTGTGGACATAGAACATCCAATTGTGCTGTTTTGCTATTAAAAAGGTGTACTTTTGAGAGCGAAAACCTGCCAAAACAGGGACAAACGGTCAACGGGGAAATCTAAACGGAGAAAAGGGAACTGGGAATTAACGGAATCAGGCAAAACATTGAAGAGATTTTATAGTCCCTAATGGACTACAGACATTGACTGTCTCCTAGACTAAAAACAAAGGCTGCATGTCCTGCCTATATTTTGAGGGAAACGCACTGTCCATTATTTGATTTGATCAGGCAGGGCAGCACACACAAACTGCATTTAGTCCAATAACAATCCATGATATTATTAGGGTGATAAATAAAAAGGCAGTTGCTCCATGACACAAGAGCACGCTCTACTGGGACAAAAAGCTTACAGCACCTGGTATTCCCAGGCGGTCTCCCATCCAAGTACTAACCAGGCCCGACCATGCTTAGCTTCCGAGATCGGACGAGATCAGGCGTATTCAGGCTGGTATGGCCGTAAGAGGGAACAACTCTTGGTACACTATATAAAGTCAATGTGTCACTCACTCTGAAAGGGACACAGAAACGTATCCACTTTGTGACACAAACTGAAGAAGCTCAACCCTGCACATTTCCATATAATATATATATATATATATTTGAGTCTTGTTGGGGGGGAGAGGGCATATCCTATGTTGATTTATGACAAGTTCATTGACTAGGGCCCTATAAAATAAGGTGATGGACCGAATCACGGAATCCAGACATTAAACCGAAATTCAACAATATTCAAACATTTATTGAACTTAGTAAGAAATCAACTAAATCTATTCAACTTGTTAGAAAACGCATTCATTTGCCCAAGTCAATCATAAGACATGAACAAAATGCATCAGTGATTCGTATTTCCATGAACTTTCTGAAACGGCACAGGAATGCCCCTGTCTGCTGTGCATGTGTGCGGTAGCGCGCGTATGTCTACACTTTGTGTAGCCGCTAGCGATGATGCTAATGATAACCTTCTTCTGGTAGGGAAGGAATGGCTTTCCCCAAAACCTTCGCAAGTAAATGTTAACTACAAAGTAGCCTATGCCTGCCTGGCAGAATTATACGTGATCATTTGCATCAATCCAGTGGCCATTTGTTCTACAGCAACACCGTTAACCAAACAAAGGTCTCTTCCTGGTGCACGCTTGCATTTAAGGGTAACTACATCCCAAAATCTAAATGTCTTACATTTTTTCCAGACCTCACAAATGGTCACCTGATAGGGTTTAAACATTGTTGTGGACATAGAACATCCAATTGTGCTGTTTTGCTATTAAAAAGGTGTACTTTTGAGAGCGAAAACCTGCCAAAACCGGGACAAACGGTCAACGGAAATCTAAACGGAGAAAAGGGAACTGGGAATTAACGGAATCAGGCAAAACATTGAAGGGATTTTATAGTGCCCTAATGGACTACAGACATTGACTGTCTCCTAGACTAAAAACAAAGGCTGCATGTACTGCCTATATTTTGAGGGAAACGCACTGTCCATTATTTGATTTGATCGGGGCAGGGCAGCACACACAAACTGCATTTAGTCCAATAACAATCCATGATATTATTAGTGATAAATAAAAAGGCAGTTGCTCATGACACAAGAGCACGCTCTACTGGGACAAACCAGCACCTGGTATTCCCAGGGGTCTCCCATCCAAGTACTAACCAGGCCCACCCTGCTCAGCTTCCGAGATCGGACGAGATCGGGCGATTCAGGCTGGTATGGCCGTAAGCGAGGAAACAACTCTTGGTACCTATATAAAGTCAATGTGTCACTCACTCTGAAAGGGACACAGAAACGTATCCACTTTGTGACACAAACTGAAGAAGCTCAACCCTTGCTTACATTTCCAATATATATATATATATATATTTTTAGTCTTGTTGGGGGAGAGGGCATATCTATGTTGATTTATGACAAGTTCATTGACTAGGGCCTATAAAATAGGCGGTACGAACCGAATCACGGAATCCAGACATTAACACCGAAATGCAAAATATTCAAACATTTATTGAACTTAGTAAGAAATCAACTAAATATATTCAACTTGTTAGAAAACGCATTCATTTGCCCAAGTCAATCACAAGACACTGAACAAATGCATCAGTGATTCGTATTTCCATGAACTTTCTGGCACGGCACAGAAATGCCCCCTGTCTGTGTGCATGTGTGTGGTTCTGTGTATGTCTACAAACTTTGTGCACGCCGTTAGCGATGATGATAATGATAACCTTCTTCTGTTAGGGAAGGAAGGCTTCCCCCAAAACCTTCGCAAGTAAATGTTAACTACAAGTAGCCTATGCCTGCCACTGGCAGAATTATACCATGATCATTTGCATCACCCAGTGGCCATTGTTCTACAGCAACACCGCTCTAACCAAACAAAGGTCTCTTCCTGGTGCACGCTTGCATTTAAGGGTAACTACACCCCAAAATCTAAATGTCTTACATTTTTCCCAGACCTCACAAATGGTCACCTGATTGGGTTTAAACATTGCTGTGGACACTAGAACATCCAATTGGTAACTTTTGGTATTAAAAATGTGCACTTTTGAGACAAAACCTCAAGCAAACAGGGACAAACGGTCAACGGGGAAATCTAAACGGAGAAAAGGGAACTTGGGAATACTTGGAATCAGGCAAAACATTGAAGGGATTTTATAGTGCCCTAATGGACTACGACATTGATTGTCTCCCTAGAATAAAAACAAAGGCGTTATCTTTGGCCTATATTTTGAGGGAAACGCTCTGTCCATTATTCCATTTGATCAGGAACAGGCAGCACTAACAAACTGCATTTAGTCCAATAACAATCCATGATATTATTAGGGTGATAAATAAAAAGGCAGTTGCTCCATGACACAAGAGCACACTCTACTGGGACAAAAGCTTACAGCACCTGGTATTCCCAGGCGG
>NW_025538089.1:0-20345 GCF_020615455.1 Coregonus clupeaformis | reverse complement strand
TGTCTCAGCAGTAGAGTGCGTGCTTCGCATATATGAGGTCCTGTGTTCAGTCCCCAGTGTTTCTGTTGTAGAGTTTACACAACTGTTAGTTTCCAGAATGTTGATTTTCAAATATAAAATGGTGGCATGGTGGCCAAGTGGTAAAGCGTCGGTCTCGTAAACTGAAGATCATGGGTTCAATCCCTGTCCGTGCTTTTATTTAAGATAACTTACATATTGGAATTGTACCCTCAATGGAGTTGTATGAAGAAAAACTCATTGTATTTATATGTCATTTCTTCCATAATAAACAGAGGATGTAGCTCAGTGGTGGAGAATATGCTTTGCATGTATTAGGTAGCAGGTTCAATCCCGAACTCCTCCATTGTATATTTTTGGTTGTTGAAATTTGCTTTTACAGAACTCCTACTTTCCAGAATGTTGATATTCTAAGCAGGAAATAGAGACGTGTAAGTCATTTGGTTTTTTAAACTGAAGCACATGGGTTCAATCCTTGTTCGTAACTTTAGGGAAGATAGCTGATATCATGGAATTGTACTTTCATTGGAATGGTGTGTGGAAAAAGTTAATTGTATTGATATGGTATTATTTTTGTCGCAGCAAGATGATGTAGCTAAATGGTAGAGTACATGCTTTGCATGTAGGTGGTACTAGGTTCAATCTCCAGTGTTTCAGTTGTTGCATTTAGACAATTATTTCCTTCCATAATGTTGATATTTAGCTGGAAATAGAGATGTTTTATGTCATTTGGTCATGGAAACTGAAGAACATCTGTTGAATCCCGTTCATGTCTTTATTGAAGAGAAGTGTCATGGTGGCCAACTTGTAAGGCGTGGTTTTTGTAAAGTGAAGTTAATGGGTTTGATCCCTGTCCGTACCCTTATGGAAGATAGCTGATATAATGGAATTGTATTTTCATTGGAATTGTGTATAGAAAAATATAATTTTGTTGATATGGCGTTATTTCTTTCAAAGCAAGGGGATGTGTCTCAGCAGTAGAGTGCGTGCTTCGCATATATGAGGTCCTGTGTTCAGTCCCCAGTGTTTCTGTTGTAGCGTTTACACAACTGTTAGTTTCCAGAATGTTGATTTTCAACAAATTAAAATAGTGGCATGGTGGCCAAGTGGTAAGGCGTCGGTCTCGTAAACCGAAGATCATGGGTTCAATCCCCGTCCGTGCCTTTATTTAAGATAACTTACATATTGGAATTGTACCCTCAATGGAGTTGTTTGAAGAAAAACTCATTGTATTTATATGTCATTTCTTCCATAATAAACAGAGGATGTAGCTCAGTGGTGGAGAATATGCTTTGCATGTATTAGGTAGCAGGTTCAATCCCGAACTCCTCCATTGTATATTTTTTGGTTGTTGAAATTTGCTTTTACAGAACTCCTACTTTCCAGAATGTTGATATTCTAAGCAGGAAATAGAGACGTGTAAGTCATTTGGTTTTTTAAAACTGAAGCACATGGGTTCAATCCTTGTTCGTAACTTTAGGGAAGATAGCTGATATCATGGAATTGTACTTTCATTGGAATGGTGTGTGGAAAAAGTTAATTGTATTGATATGGTATTATTTTTGTCACAGCAAAGATGATGTAGCTAAATGGTAGAGTACATGCTTTGCATGTAGGTGGTACTAGGTTCAATCTCCAGTGTTTCAATTGTTGCATTTAGACAATTATTTCCTTCCATAATGTTGATATTTAGCTGGAAATAGAGATGTTTTATGTCATTTGGTCATGGAACCTGAAGAACATCTGTTGAATCCCGTTCATGTCTTTATTGAAGAGAAGTGTCATGGTGGCCAACTTGTAAGGCGTGGTTTTCGTAAAGTGAAGTTAATGGGTTTGATCCCTGTCCGTACCCTTATGGAAGATAGCTGATATAATGGAATTGTACTTTCATTGGAATTGTGTATAGAAAAATATAATTTTGTTGATATGGCGTTATTTCTTTCAAAGCAAGGGGATGTGTCTCAGCAGTAGAGTGCGTGCTTCGCATATATGAGGTCCTGTGTTCAGTCCCCAGTGTTTCTGTTGTAGCGTTTACACAACTGTTAGTTTCCAGAATGTTGATTTTCAACAAATAAAAAAGTGGCATGGTGGTCAAGTGGTAAGGCGTTGGTCTCGTAAACCGAAGATCATGGGTTCAATCCCTGTCCTGTCTTTATTTAAGATAACTTACATATTGGAATTGTACCCTCAATGGAGTGGTTTTAAGAAAAACTTATTGTATTTATATGTCATTTCTTCCATAATAAACAGAGGATGTAGCTCAGTGGTGGAGAATATGCTTTGCATGTATTAGGTAGCAGGTTCAATCCCGAACTCCTCCATTGTATATTTTTTGGTTGTTGAAATTTGCTTTTACAGAACTCCTACTTTCCAGAATGTTGATATTCTAAGCAGGAAATAGAGACGTGTAAGTCATTTGGTTTTTAAAACTGAAGCACATGGGTTCAATCCTTGTTCGTAACTTTAGGGAAGATAGCTGATATCATGGAATTGTACTTTCATTGGAATGGTGTGTGGAAAAAGTTAATTGTATTGATATGGTATTATTTTTGTCACAGCAAAAAAATGTAGCTAAATGGTAGAGTACATGCTTTGCATGTAGGTGGTACTGGGTACAATCTCCAGTGTTTCAATTGTTGCATTTAGACAATTATTTCCTTCCATAATGTTGATATTTAGCTGGAAATAGAGATGTTTTATGTCATTTGGTAATGGAACCTGAAGAACATCTGTTGAATCCCATTCATGTCTTTATTGAAGAGAAGTGTCATGGTGGCCAACTTGTAAGGCGTGGTTTTTGTAAAGTGAAGTTAATGGGTTTGATCCCTGTCCGTACCCTTATGGAAGATAGCTGATATAATGGAATTGTACTTTCATTGGAATTGTGTATAGAAAAATATAATTTTGTTGATATGGCGTTATTTCTTTCAAAGCAAGGGGATGTGTCTCAGCAGTAGAGTGCGTGCTTCGCATATATGAGGTCCTGTGTTCAGTCCCCAGTGTTTCTGTTGTAGCGTTTACACAACTGTTAGTTTCCAGAATGTTGATTTTCAACAAATAAAATAGTGGCATGGTGGCCAAGAGGTAAGGCGTTGGTCTCGTAAACCGAAGATCATGGGTTCAATCCCAGTCCGTGCCTTTATTGAAGATAACTTACATATTGGAATTGTACCCTCAATGGAGTTGTTTGAAGAAAAACTCATTGTATTTATATGTCATTTCTTCCATAATAAACAGAGGATGTAGCTCAGTGGTGGAGAATATGCTTTGCTTGTATTAGGTAGCAGGTTCAATCCCGAACTCCTCCATTGTATATTTTTTGGTTGTTGAAATTTGCTTTTACAGAACTCCTACTTTCCAGAATGTTGATATTCTAAGCAGGAAATAGAGACGTGTAAGTCATTTCGTTTTTAAAACTGAAGCACATGGGTTCAATCCTTGTTCGTAACTTTAGGGAAGATAGCTGATATCATGGAATTGTACTTTCATTGGAATGGTGTGTGGAAAAAGTTAATTGTATTGATATGGTATTATTTTTGTCACAGCAAAAAAATGTAGCTAAATGGTAGAGTACATGCTTTGCATGTAGGTGGTACTGGGTACAATCTCCAGTGTTTCAATTGTTGCATTTAGACAATTATTTCCTTCCATAATGTTGATATTTAGCTGGAAATAGAGATGTTTTATGTCATTTGGTCATGGAACCTGAAGAACATCTGTTGAATCCCGTTCATGTCTTTATTGAAGAGAAGTGTCATGGTGGCCAACTTGTAAGGCGTGGTTTTCGTAAAGTGAAGTTAATGGGTTTGATCCCTGTCCGTACCCTTATGGAAGATAGCTGATATAATGGAATTGTACTTTCATTGGAATTGTGTATAGAAAAAGATAATTTTGTTGATATGGCGTTATTTCTTTCAAAGCAAGGGGATGTGTCTCAGCAGTAGAGTGCGTGCTTCGCATATATGAGGTCCTGTGTTCAGTCCCCAGTGTTTCTGTTGTAGAGTTTACACAACTGTTAGTTTCCAGAATGTTGATTTTCAACAAATAAAATAGTGGCATGGTGGCCAAGAGGTAAGGCGTTGGTCTCGTAAACCGAAGATCATGGGTTCAATCCCCGTCCGTGCCTTTATTGAAGATAACTTACATATTGGAATTGTACCCTCAATGGAGTTGTTTGAAGAAAAACTCATTGTATTTATATGTCATTTCTTCCATAATAAACAGAGGATGTACCTCAGTGGTGGAGAATATGCTTTGCATGTATTAGGTAGCAGGTTCAATCCCGAACTCCTCCATTGTATATTTTTTGGTTGTTGAAATTTGCTTTTACAGAACTCCTACTTTCCAGAATGTTGATATTCTAAGCAGGAAATAGAGACGTGTAAGTCATTTCGTTTTTAAAACTGAAGCACATGGGTTCAATCCTTGTTCGTAACTTTAGGGAAGATAGCTGATATCATGGAATTGTACTTTCATTGGAATGGTGTGTGGAAAAAGTTAATTGTATTGATATGGTATTATTTTTGTCACAGCAAAAAAATGTAGCTAAATGGTAGAGTACATGCTTTGCATGTAGGTGGTACTGGGTACAATCTCCAGTGTTTCAATTGTTGCATTTAGACAATTATTTCCTTCCATAATGTTGATATTTAGCTGGAAATAGAGATGTTTTATGTCATTTGGTCATGGAACCTGAAGAACATCTGTTGAATCCCGTTCATGTCTTTATTGAAGAGAAGTGTCATGGTGGCCAACTTGTAAGGCGTGGTTTTCGTAAAGTGAAGTTAATGAGTTTGATCCCTGTCCGTACCCTTATGGAAGATAGCTGATATAATGGAATTGTACATTCATTGGAATTGTGTATAGAAAAATATATTTTTGTTGATATGGCGTTATTTATTTCAAAGCAAGGGGATGTGTCTCAGCAGTAGAGTGCGTGCTTCGCATATATGAGGTCCTGTGTTCAGTCCCCAGTGTTTCTGTTGTAGCGTTTACACAACTGTTAGTTTCCAGAATGTTCATTTTCAACAAATAAAACAGAGGCATGGTGGCCAAGAGGTAAGGCGTCGGTCTCGTAAACCGAAGATCATGGGTTCAATCCCCGTCCGTGCCTTTATTGAAGATAACTTACATATTGGAATTGTACCCTCAATGGAGTTGTTTGAAGAAAAACTCATTGTATTTATATGTCATTTCTTCCATAATAAACAGAGGATGTAGCTCAGTGGTGGAGAATATGCTTTGCATGTATTAGGTAGCAGGTTCAATCCCGAACTCCTCCATTGTATATTTTTTGGTTGTTGAAATTTGCTTTTACAGAACTCCTACTTTCCAGAATGTTGATATTCTAAGCAGGAAATAGAGACGTGTAAGTCATTTGGTTTTTTAAAACTGAAGCACATGGGTTCAATCCTTGTTCGTAACTTTAGGGAAGATAGCTGATATCATGGAATTGTACTTTCATTGGAATGGTGTGTGGAAAAAAGTTAATTGTATTGATATGGTATTATTTTTGTCACAGCAAAATGATGTAGCTAAATGGTAGAGTACATGCTTTGCATGTAGGTGCTACTAGGTTCAATCTCCAGTGTTTCAATTGTTGCATTTAGACAATTCTTTCCTTCCATAATGTTGATATTTAGCTGGAAATAGAGATGTTTTATGTCATTTGGTCATGGAACCTGAAGAACATCTGTTGAATCCCGTTCATGTCTTTATTGAAGAGAAGTGTCATGGTGGCCAACTTGTAAGGCGTGGTTTTCGTAAAGTGAAGTTAATGGGTTTGATCCCTGTCCGTACCCTTATGGAAGATAGCTGATATAATGGAATTGTACATTCATTGGAATTGTGTATAGGAAAATATATTTTTGTTGATATGGCGTTATTTATTTCAAAGCAAGGGGATGTGTCTCAGCAGTAGAGCGCGTGCTTCGCATATATGAGGTCCTGTGTTCAGTCCCCAGTGTTTCTGTTGTAGCGTTTACACAACTGTTAGTTTCCAGAATGTTCATTTTCAACAAATAAAACAGAGGCATGGTGGCCAAGAGGTAAGGCGTCGGTCTCGTAAACCGAAGATCATGGGTTCAATCCCCGTCCGTGCCTTTATTGAAGATAACTTACATATTGGAATTGTACCCTCAATGGAGTTGTTTGAAGAAAAACTCATTGTATTTATATGTCATTTCTTCCATAATAAACAGAGGATGTAGCTCAGTGGTGGAGAATATGCTTTGCATGTATTAGGTAGCAGGTTCAATCCCGAACTCCTCCATTGCATATTTTTTGGTGGTTGAAATTTGCTTTTACAGAACTCCTACTTTCCAGAATGTTGATATTCTAAGCAGGAAATAGAGACGTGTAAGTCATTTGGTTTTTAAAACTGAAGCACATGGGTTCAATCCTTGTTCGTAACTTTAGGGAAGATAGCTGATATCATGGAATTGTACTTTCATTGGAATGGTGTGTGGAAAAAGTTAATTGTATTGATATGGTATTATTTTTGTCACAGCAAGATGATGTAGCTAAATGGTAGAGTACATGCTTTGCAAGTAGGTGGTACTAGGTTCAATCTCCAGTGTTTCAATTGTTGCATTTAGACAATTCTTTCCTTCCATAATGTTGATATTTAGCTGGAAATAGAGATGTTTTATGTCATTTGGTCATGGAACCTGAAGAACATCTGTTGAATCCCGTTCATGTCTTTATTGAAGAGAAGTGTCATGGTGGCCAACTTGTAAGGCGTGGTTTTCGTAAAGTGAAGTTAATGAGTTTGATCCCTGTCCGTACCCTTATGGAAGATAGCTGATATAATGGAATTGTACATTCATTGGAATTGTGTATAGGAAAATATATTTTTGTTGATATGGCGTTATTTATTTCAAAGCAAGGGGATGTGTCTCAGCAGTAGAGTGCGTGCTTCGCATATATGAGGTCCTGTGTTCAGTCCCCAGTATTTCTGTTGTAGAGTTTACACAACTGTTAGTTTCCAGAATGTTGATTTTCAACAAATTAAAAAGTGGCATGGTGGCCAAGTGGTAAGGCGTCGGTCTCGTAAACCGAAGATCATGTGTTCAATCCCCGTCCGTGCCTTTATTTAAGATAACTTACATATTGGAATTGTACCCTCAATGGAGTGGTTTTAAGAAAAACTCATTGTATTTATATGTCATTTCTTCCATAATAAACAGAGGATGTAGCTCAGTGGTGGAGAATATGCTTTGCATGTATTAGGTAGCAGGTTCAATCCCGAACTCCTCCATTGTATATTTTTTGGTTGTTGAAATTTGCTTTTACAGAACTCCTACTTTCCAGAATGTTGATATTCTAAGCAGGAAATAGAGACGTGTAAGTCATTTGGTTTTTAAAACTGAAGCACATGGGTTCAATCCTTGTTCGTAACTTTAGGGAAGATAGCTGATATCATGGAATTGTACTTTCATTGGAATGGTGTGTGGAAAAAGTTAATTGTATTGATATGGTATTATTTTTGTCACAGCAAAAAAATGTAGCTAAATGGTAGAGTACATGCTTTGCAAGTAGGTGGTACTAGGTTCAATCTCCAGTGTTTCAATTGTTGCATTTAGACAATTCTTTCCTTCCATAATGTTGATATTTAGCTGGAAATAGAGATGTTTTATGTCATTTGGTCATGGAACCTGAAGAACATCTGTTGAATCCCGTTCATGTCTTTATTGAAGAGAAGTGTCATGGTGGCCAACTTGTAAGGCGTGGTTTTCGTAAAGTGAAGTTAATGGGTTTGATCCCTGTCCGTACCCTTATGGAAGATAGCTGATATAATGGAATTGTACTTTCATTGGAATTGTGTATAGAAAAATATAATTTTGTTGATATGGCGTTATTTCTTTCAAAGCAAGGGGATGTGTCTCAGCAGAAGAGTGCGTGCTTCGCATATATGAGGTCCTGTGTTCAGTCCCCAGTGTTTCTGTTGTAGAGTTTACACAACTGTTAGTTTCCAGAATGTTGATTTTCAACAAATTAAAAAGTGGCATGGTGGCCAAGTGGTAAGGCGTCGGTCTCGTAAACCGAAGATCATGGGTTCAATCCCCGTCCGTGCCTTTATTTAAGATAACTTACATATTGGAATTGTACCCTCAATGGAGTGGTTTTAAGAAAAACTCATTGTATTTATATGTCATTTCTTCCATAATAAACAGAGGATGTAGCTCAGTGGTGGAGAATATGCTTTGCATGTATTAGGTAGCAGGTTCAATCCCGAACTCCTCCATTGTATATTTTTTGGTTGTTGAAATTTGCTTTTACAGAACTCCTACTTTCCAGAATGTTGATATTCTAAGCAGGAAATAGAGACGTGTAAGTCATTTGGTTTTTAAAACTGAAGCACATGGGTTCAATCCTTGTTCGTAACTTTAGGGAAGATAGCTGATATCATGGAATTGTACTTTCATTGGAATGGTGTGTGGAAAAAGTTAATTGTATTGATATGGTATTATTTTTGTCACAGCAAAAAAATGTAGCTAAATGGTAGAGTACATGCTTTGCATGTAGGTGGTACTAGGTTCAATCTCCAGTGTTTCAATTGTTGCATTTAGACAATTCTTTCCTTCCATAATGTTGATATTTAGCTGGAAATAGAGATGTTTTATGTCATTTGGTCATGGAACCTGAAGAACATCTGTTGAATCCCGTTCATGTCTTTATTGAAGAGAAGTGTCATGGTGGCCAACTTGTAAGGCGTGGTTTTCGTAAAGTGAAGTTAATGGGTTTGATCCCTGTCCGTACCCTTATGGAAGATAGCTGATATAATGGAATTGTACTTTCATTGGAATTGTGTATAGAAAAATATAATTTTGTTGATATGGCGTTATTTCTTTCAAAGCAAGGGGATGTGTCTCAGCAGAAGAGTGCGTGCTTCGCATATATGAGGTCCTGTGTTCAGTCCCCAGTGTTTCTGTTGTAGAGTTTACACAACTGTTAGTTTCCAGAATGTTGATTTTCAACAAATTAAAAAGTGGCATGGTGGCCAAGTGGTAAGGCGTCGGTCTCGTAAACCGAAGATCATGGGTTCAATCCCCGTCCGTGCCTTTATTTAAGATAACTTACATATTGGAATTGTACCCTCAATGGAGTTGTTTGAAGAAAAACTCATTGTATTTATATGTCATTTCTTCCATAATAAACAGAGGATGTAGCTCAGTGGTGGAGAATATGCTTTGCATGTATTAGGTAGCAGGTTCAATCCCGAACTCCTCCATTGTATATTTTTTGGTTGTTGAAATTTGCTTTTACAGAACTCCTACTTTCCAGAATGTTGATATTCTAAGCAGGAAATAGAGACGTGTAAGTCATTTCGTTTTTTATACTGAAGCACATGGGTTCAATCCTTGTTCGTAACTTTAGGGAAGATAGCTGATATCATGGAATTGTACTTTCAATGGAATGGTGTGTGGAAAAAGTTAATTGTATTGATATGGTATTATTTTTGTCACAGCAAAAAAATGTAGCTAAATGGTAGAGTACATGCTTTGCAAGTAGGTGGTACTAGGTTCAATCTCCAGTGTTTCAATTGTTGCATTTAGACAATTCTTTCCTTCCATAATGTTGATATTTAGCTGGAAATAGAGATGTTTTATGTCATTTGGTCATGGAACCTGAAGAACATCTGTTGAATCCCGTTCATGTCTTTATTGAAGAGAAGTGTCATGGTGGCCAACTTGTAAGGCGTGGTTTTCGTAAAGTGAAGTTAATGGGTTTGATCCCTGTCCGTACCCTTATGGAAGATATCTGATATAATGGAATTGTACTTTCATTGGAATTGTGTATAGAAAAATATAATTTTGTTGATATGGCGTTATTTCTTTCAAAGCAAGGGTATGTGTCTCAGCAGAAGAGTGCGTGCTTCGCATATATGAGGTCCTGTGTTCAGTCCCCAGTGTTTCTGTTGTAGAGTTTACACAACTGTTAGTTTCCAGAATGTTGATTTTCAACAAATTAAAAAGTAGCATGGTGGCCAAGTGGTAAGGCGTCGGTCTCGTAAACCGAAGATCATGGGTTCAATCCCTGTCCTGTCTTTATTTAAGATAACTTACATATTGGAATTGTACCCTCAATGGAGTGGTTTTAAGAAAAACTCATTGTATTTATATGTCATTTCTTCCATAATAAACAGAGGATGTAGCTCAGTGGTGGAGAATATGCTTTGCATGTATTAGGTAGCAGGTTCAATCCCGAACTCCTCCATTGTATATTTTTTGGTTGTTGAAATTTGCTTTTACAGAACTCCTACTTTCCAGAATGTTGATATTCTAAGCAGGAAATAGAGACGTGTAAGTCATTTCGTTTTTTAAACTGAAGCACATGGGTTCAATCCTTGTTCGTAACTTTAGGGAAGATAGCTGATATCATGGAATTGTACTTTCATTGGAATGGTGTGTGGAAAAAGTTAATTGTATTGATATGGTATTATTTTTGTCACAGCAAAATAATGTAGCTAAATGGTAGAGTACATGCTTTGCATGTAGGTGGTACTAGGTTCAATCTCCAGTGTTTCAATTGTTGCATTTAGACAATTCTTTCCTTCCATAATGTTGATATTTAGCTGGAAATAGAGATGTTTTATGTCATTTGGTCATGGAACCTGAAGAACATCTGTTGAATCCCGTTCATGTCTTTATTGAAGAGAAGTGTCATGGTGGCCAACTTGTAAGGCGTGGTTTTCGTAAAGTGAAGTTAATGGGTTTGATCCCTGTCCGTACCCTTATGGAAGATAGCTGATATAATGGAATTGTACTTTCATTGGAATTGTGTATAGAAAAATATAATTTTGTTGATATGGCGTTATTTCTTTCAAAGCAAGGGGATGTGTCTCAGCAGTAGAGTGCGTGCTTCGCATATATGAGGTCCTGTGTTCAGTCCCCAGTGTTTCTGTTGTAGCGTTTACACAACTGTTAGTTTCCAGAATGTTGATTTTCAACAAATTAAAATAGTGGCATGGTGGCCAAGTGGTAAGGCGTCGGTCTCGTAAACCGAAGATCATGGGTTCAATCCCCGTCCGTGCCTTTATTTAAGATAACTTACATATTGGAATTGTACCCTCAATGGAGTTGTTTGAAGAAAAACTCATTGTATTTATATGTCATTTCTTCCATAATAAACAGAGGATGTAGCTCAGTGGTGGAGAATATGCTTTGCATGTATTAGGTAGCAGGTTCAATCCCGAACTCCTCCATTGTATATTTTTTGGTTGTTGAAATTTGCTTTTACAGAACTCCTACTTTCCAGAATGTTGATATTCTAAGCAGGAAATAGAGACGTGTAAGTCATTTGGTTTTTTAAAACTGAAGCACATGGGTTCAATCCTTGTTCGTAACTTTAGGGAAGATAGCTGATATCATGGAATTGTACTTTCATTGGAATGGTGTGTGGAAAAAGTTAATTGTATTGATATGGTATTATTTTTGTCACAGCAAAATGATGTAGCTAAATGGTAGAGTACATGCTTTGCAAGTAGGTGGTACTAGGTTCAATCTCCAGTGTTTCAATTGTTGCATTTAGACAATTATTTCCTTCCATAATGTTGATATTTAGCTGGAAATAGAGATGTTTTATGTCATTTGGTCATGGAACCTGAAGAACATCTGTTGAATCCCGTTCATGTCTTTATTGAAGAGAAGTGTCATGGTGGCCAACTTGTAAGGCGTGGTTTTCGTAAAGTGAAGTTAATGGGTTTGATCCCTGTCCGTACCCTTATGGAAGATAGCTGATATAATGGAATTGTACTTTCATTGGAATTGTGTATAGAAAAATATAATTTTGTTGATATGGCGTTATTTCTTTCAAAGCAAGGGGATGTGTCTCAGCAGAAGAGTGCGTGCTTCGCATATATGAGGTCCTGTGTTCAGTCCCCAGTGTTTCTGTTGTAGCGTTTACACAACTGTTAGTTTCCAGAATGTTGATTTTCAACAAATTAAAAAGTGGCATGGTGGCCAAGTGGTAAGGCGTCGGTCTCGTAAACCGAAGATCATGGGTTCAATCCCCGTCCGTGCCTTTATTTAAGATAACTTACATATTGGAATTGTACCCTCAATGGAGTTGTTTAAGAAAAACTCATTGTATTTATATGTCATTTCTTCCATAATAAACAGAGGATGTAGCTCAGTGGTGGAGAATATGCTTTGCATGTATTAGGTAGCAGGTTCAATCCCGAACTCCTCCATTGTATATTTTTTGGTTGTTGAAATTTGCTTTTACAGAACTCCTACTTTCCAGAATGTTGATATTCTAAGCAGGAAATAGAGACGTGTAAGTCATTTGGTTTTTTAAAACTGAAGCACATGGGTTCAATCCTTGTTCGTAACTTTAGGGAAGATAGCTGATATCATGGAATTGTACTTTCATTGGAATGGTGTGTGGAAAAAAGTTAATTGTATTGATATGGTATTATTTTTGTCACAGCAAGATGATGTAGCTAAATGGTAGAGTACATGCTTTGCAAGTAGGTGGTACTAGGTTCAATCTCCAGTGTTTCAATTGTTGCATTTAGACAATTCTTTCCTTCCATAATGTTGATATTTAGCTGGAAATAGAGATGTTTTATGTCATTTGGTCATGGAACCTGAAGAACATCTGTTGAATCCCGTTCATGTCTTTATTGAAGAGAAGTGTCATGGTGGCCAACTTGTAAGGCGTGGTTTTCGTAAAGTGAAGTTAATGGGTTTGATCCCTGTCCGTACCCTTATGGAAGATAGCTGATATAATGGAATTGTACTTTCATTGGAATTGTGTATAGAAAAATATAATTTTGTTGATATGGCGTTATTTCTTTCAAAGCAAGGGGATGTGTCTCAGCAGTAGAGTGCGTGCTTCGCATATATGAGGTCCTGTGTTCAGTCCCCAGTGTTTCTGTTGTAGAGTTTACACAACTGTTAGTTTCCAGAATGTTGATTTTCAACAAATAAAATAGTGGCATGGTGGCCAAGAGGTAAGGCGTCGGTCTCGTAAACCGAAGATCATGGGCTCAATCCCTGTCCGTGCCTTTATTTAAGATATCTTACATATTGGAATTGTACCCTCAATGGAGTTGTTTGAAGAAAAACTCATTGTATTTATATGTCATTTCTTCCATAATAAACAGAGGATGTAGCTCAGTGGTGGAGAATATGCTTTGCTTGTATTAGGTAGCAGGTTCAATCCCGAACTCCTCCATTGTATATTTTTTGGTTGTTGAAATTTGCTTTTACAGAACACCTACTTTCCAGAATGTTGATATTCTAAGCAGGAAATAGAGACGTGTAAGTCATTTGGTTTTTAAAACTGAAGCACATGGGTTCAATCCTTGTTCGTAACTTTAGGGAAGATAGCTGATATCATGGAATTGTACTTTCATTGGAATGGTGTGTGGAAAAAGTTAATTGTATTGATATGGTATTATTTTTGTCACAGCAAAATGATGTAGCTAAATGGTAGAGTACATGCTTTGCATGTAGGTGCTACTAGGTTCAATCTCCAGTGTTTCAGTTGTTGCTTTTAGACAATTCGTTCCTGCCATAATGTTGATATTAAGCTGGAAATAGAGATGTTTTATGTCATTTGGTCATGGAACCTGAAGAACATCTGTTGAATCCCGTTCATGTCTTTATTGAAGAGAAGTTTCATGGTGGCCAACTTGTAAGGCGTGGTTTTCGTAAAGTGAAGTTAATGTGTTTGATCCCTGTCCGTACCCTTATGGAATATAGCTGATATAATGGAATTGTACTTTCATTGGAATTGTGTATCGAAAAATATAATTTTGTTGATATGGCGTTATTTCTTTCAAAGCAAGGGGATGTGTCTCAGCAGTAGAGTGCGTGCTTCGCATATATGAGGTCCTGTGTTCAGTCCCCAGTGTTTCTGTTGTAGAGTTTACACAACTGTTAGTTTCCAGAATGTTGATTTTCAACGAATAAAATAGTGGCATGGTGGCCAAGAGGTAAGGCGTCGGTCTTGTAAACCGAAGATCATGGGCTCAATCCCCGTCCGTGCCTTTATTTAAGATATCTTACATATTGGAATTGTACCCTCAATGGAGTTGTTTGAAGAAAAACTCATTGTATTTATATGTAATTTCTTCCATAATAAACAGAGGATGTAGCTCAGTGGTGGAGAATATGCTTTGCTTGTATTAGGTAGAAGGTTCAATCCCGAACTCCTCCATTGTATATTTTTTGGTTGTTGAAATTTGCTTTTACAGAACTCCTACTTTCCAGAATGTTGATATTCTAAGCAGGAAATAGAGACGTGTAAGTCATTTGGTTTTTAAAACTGAAGCACATGGGTTCAATCCTTGTTCGTAACTTTAGGGAAGATAGCTGATATCATGGAATTGTACTTTCATTGGAATGGTGTGTGGAAAAAGTTAATTGTATTGATATGGTATTATTTTTGTCACAGCAAAATGATGTAGCTAAATGGTAGAGTACATGCTTTGCATGTAGGTGGTACTAGGTTCAATCTCCAGTGTTTCAATTGTTGCATTTAGACAATTCTTTCCTTCCATAATGTTGATATTTAGCTGGAAATAGAGATGTTTTATGTCATTTGGTCATGGAACCTGAAGAACATCTGTTGAATCCCGTTCATGTCTTTATTGAAGAGAAGTGTCATGGTGGCCAACTTGTAAGGCGTGGTTTTCGTAAAGTGAAGTTAATGTGTTTGATCCATTTACATTACATTTTAGTCATTTAGCAGACGCTCTTATCCAGAGCGACTTACAGGAGCAATTAGGGTTAAGTGCCTCGCTCAAGGGCACATTTACGTCATTTAGCAGACGCTCTTATCCAGAGCGACTTACAAATTGGTGCATTCACCCTATAGCCAGTGGGATAACCACTTTACAATAGGGACTGATCAGAGCCTGAAGGTACGGAGGTGCCGTTCCCCTCACTGCTCCATAGGCAAGCACCATGGTCTTGTAACGGATGCGAGCTTCCACTGGAAGCCAGTGGAGTGTGCGGAGGAGGGGAGTGACGTGAGAGAACTTGGGAAGGTTGAACACCAGACGGGCTGCGGCATTCTGGATGAGTTGTAGGGGTTTAATGGCACAGGCAGGGAGGCCAGCCAACAGCGAGTTGCAGTAATCCAGACGGGAGATGACAAGTGCCTGGATTAGGACCTGTGCTTCTTCCTGTGTAAGGCAGGGTCGTACTCTCCAAATGTTGTAGAGCATGAACCTGCAGGATCGGGTCACCGCCTTGATGTTAGCGGAGAACGACAGGGTGTTGTCCAGGGTCACGCCAAGGCTCTTCGCACTCTGGGAGGAGGACACAACGGAGTTGTCAACTGTGATGGCGAGATCATGGAACGGGCAGTCCTTCCCCGGGAGGAAGAGCAGCTCCGTCTTGCCAGGAGTTCAGCTTGAGGTGGTGATCCGTCATCCATACTGATATGTCTGCCAGACATGCAGAGATGCTGATTCGCCACCTGGTTATCAGAAGGGGGAAAGGAGAAGATTAGTTGTGTATCGTCAGCGTAGCAATGATAGGAGAGGCCATGTGAGGATATGACAGAGCCAAGTGACTTGGTGTATAGGGAGAATAGGAGAGGGCCTAGAACTGAGCCCTGGGGACACCAGTGGTGAGAGCACGTGGTGCGGAGACAGCTTCTCGCCACGCCACTTGGTAGGAGCGACCGGTCAGGTAGGACGAATCCAGGAGTGAGCCGCGCCGGGAGATGCCCAGCTCGGAGAGGGTGGAGAGGAGGATCTGATGGTTCACAGTATCAAAGGCAGCAGACAGGTCTAGAAGGACAAGAGCAGAGGAGAGAGAGTTAGCTTTAGCAGTGGGAGAGCCTCCGTGACACAGAGAAGAGCAGTCTCAGTTGAATGACCAGTCCTGAAACCTGACTGGTTTGGATCAAGAAGGTCATTCTGAGAGAGATAGCAAAGAGAGTTGGCTAAAGACGGCACGCTCAATAGTTTTGGAAAGAAAAGAAAGAAGGGATACTGGTCTGTAGTTGTTGACATCAGTGGGATCGAAAGTGTTGGTTTTTTTGAGAAGGGGTGCAACTCTCGCCCCCTTGAAGACGGAAGGGACATAGCCAGCGGTCAAGGATGAGTTGATCAGCGAGGTGAGGTAGGGGAGAAGGTCACCGGAGATGGTCTGGAGAAGAGAGGAGGGGATGGGGTCAAGCGGGCAGGTTGTTGGGCGGCCTGCAGTCACAAGTCGGCAGGATTTTATCTGGAGAGAGAGGGGAGAAAGAAGTCAAAGCATAGGGTAGGGCAGTGTGAGTAGGACCAGCAGTGTCATTAGACTTAACAAACGAGGATCGGATGTCGTCAACCTTCTTTTCAAAGTGGTTGACGAAGTCATCCACAGAGAGAGAGGAGGGGGGGGGGATTCAGCAGGGAGGAGAATGTGGCAAAGAGCTTCCTAGGGTTAGAGGCAGATGCTTGGAATTTAGAGTGGTAGAAAGTGGCCTTAGCAGCAGAAACAGATGAAGAAAATGTAGAGAGGAGGGAGTGAAAAGATGCCAGGTCGGCAGGGAGTTTAGTTTTCTTCCATTTCCGCTCCGCTGCCGGAGCTCTGTTCTGTGAGCTCGCAATGAGTCATCAAGCCACGGAGCTGGAGGGGAGGACCGAGCCGGCCGGGAGGATAGGGGGACACAGAGAGTCAAAGGATGCAGAAAGGGAGGAGAGGAGGGTTGAGGAGGCAGAATCAGGAGATTGGAGGGAGAAGGATTGAGCAGAGGGAAGAGATGATAGGATGGAAGAGGAGAGAGTAGTGGGAGAGAGAGAGCGAAGGTTGCGTCGGCGCATTACCATCTGTGTAGGGGCAGAGTGAGTAGTGTTGGAGGAGAGCGAGAGAGAAAAGGAAACAAAGTAGTGGTCTGAGACATGGAGGGGAGTTGCAGTGAGATTAGTAGAAGAGCAGCATCTAGTAAAGATGAGGTCAAGCGTATTGCCTGCCTTGTGAGTAGGGGGACGGTGAGAGGGTGAGGTCAAAAGAGGAGAGGAGTGGAAAGAAGGAGGCAGAGAGAAATGAGTCAAATGTAGACGTAGGGAGGTTGGAAATCCCCCAAAACTGTGAGGGGGTGAGCCACCCAGGAAAGGAACTTATCAAGGCGTCAAGCTCATTGATGAACTCTCCAAGGGAACCTGGAGGGCGATAGATGACAAGGATATTAAGCTTAAATGGGCTAGTGACTGTGACAGCATGGAATTCAAATGAGGAGATAGACAGATGGGTTAGGGGAAAAATTGAGAATGTCCACTTGGGAGAGATGAGGATTCCTTGTGCCACCACCCCTCTGACCAGATGCTCTCGGGGTATGCGAGAACACATGGTCAGACGAGGAGAGAGCAGTAGGAGTAGCAGTGTTTTCAGTGGTAATCCATGTTTCCGTCAGCGCCAGGAAGTCGAGGGACTGGAGGTTAGCATAGGCTGGGATGAAGTCAGCTTTGTTGGCAGCAGAACGGCAGTTCCAGAGGCTGCCTGAGACCTGGAACTCCAGGTGTGGGGTGCGTGCAGGGACCACCAGGTTAGAGAGGCAGCAGCCACGCGGTGTGAGGCGTTTGTGTAGCCTATGCGGAGAGGAGAGAACAGGGATAGGCAGAGGCATAGTTGACAGGCTGTAGCAAATGGCTACAATAATGCAGAGGAGATCGGAATGAAATGAACTAAACATCTGGGAAAGGAGAGAGTAGGGCCTCCCTCACCAAAACTTCCACCTCAGAAACTATAAATAAATAAATTAATTGGTCATTTAGCAGACGCTCTTATCCAGAGCGACTTACAGACTATAATTGTTTCACTGAACCACCCGAACAAAAACTCTCCCAACTTCCACTTTTAGAAATTAGAATTGTTGTGAACTACAGCGGTTCAATATTTCAAGGAATAGACTCAACTTACTTTATTCAGCTAGCTAACTATGACACCATAAACTAGCATGCTAGCATCCAATAACACACAGTTTAGCACCAATACTTGGTTACAACAAACTACCAATAGTGTGTTAACACACTAAACAGATAATTCGTGTCCGTGTCTAGTTCCTTTCATAACGCAGCAATAATTAAACGTTTGCTAGCTAGCACAAATATATTGTATTTAGCTGCTACAGTACAGTTAGCTGGTCGTGTTGGCTAGCTAGCAATGGCTACTGTGTTGACTTAGTTTGAAAAACGGCTAGCTAGCTAGCTTCGTGCTACACCCGGCACCGCTGAAAACAATGCTAACCTACAATAACTACCCACAACAGCCCACAATGCCTAACTATGACACCATAGCTAACTAGCATGCTAGCATCCAATAACACACAGTTTAGCACCAATACTTGGTTACAACAAACTACCAATAGTGTGTTAACACACTAAACAGATAATTCGTGTCCGTGTCTAGTTCCTTTCATAATGCAGCAATAATTAAACGTTGGCTAGCTAGCACAAATATATTGTATTTAGCTGCTACAGTACATTTAGCTGGTCGTGTTGGCTAGCTAGCAATGGCTGCTGTGTTGACTTAGTTTGAAAAACGGCTAGCTAGCTAGCTTCGTGCTACACCCGGCACCGCCGAAAACAATGCTAACCTACAATAACTACCCACAACAGCCCACGATGCCTAACTATGACACCATAGCTAACTAGCATGCTAGCATCCAATAACAAACAGTTAAGCACCAATACTTGGTTACAACAAACTACCAATAGTGTGTTAACACACTAAACAGATAATTCGTGTCCGTGTCTAGTTCCTTTCATAACGCAGCAATAATTAAACGTTTGCTAGCTAGCACAAATATATTGTATTTAGCTGCTACAGTACAGTTAGCTGGTCGTGTTGGCTAGCTAGCAATGGCTACTGTGTTGACTTAGTTTGAAAAACGGCTAGCTAGCTAGCTTCGTGCTACACCCGGCACCGCCGAAAAACAATGCTAACCTACAATAACTACCCACAACAGCCCACAATGCCCTAACTATGACACCATAGCTAACTAGCATGCTAGCATCCAATAACACACAGTTTAGCACCAATACTTGGTTACAACAAACTACCAATAGTGTGTTAACACACTAAACAGATAATTCGTGTCCGTGTCTAGTTCCTTTCATAACACAGCAATAATTAAACGTTGGCTAGCTAGCACAAATATATTGTATTTAGCTGCTACAGTACAGTTAGCTGGTCGTGTTGGCTAGCTAGCAATGGCTACTGTGTTGACTTAGTTTGAAAAACGGCTAGCTAGCTAGCTTCGTGCTACACCGCACCGCCCGAAAACAATGCTAACCTACAATAACTACCCACAACAGCCCACAATGCCTAACTATGACACCATAGCTAACTAGCATGCTAGCATCCAATAACACACAGTTTAGCACCAATACTTGGTTACAACAAACTACCAATAGTGTGTTAACACACTAAACAGATAATTCGTGTCCGTGTCTAGTTCCTTTCATAACGCAGCAATAATTAAACGTTGGGCTAGCTAGCACAAATATATTGTATTTAGCTGCTACAGTACAGTTAGCTGGTCGTGTTGGCTAGCTAGCAATGGCTACTGTGTTGAGTTTGTTTGAAAAACGGCTAGCTAGCTAGCTTCGTCTCACCGGCACCGCCAAAAACAATGCTAACCTACAATAACTACCCACAACAGCCCACAATGCCTAACTATGACACCATAGCTAACTAGCATGCTAGCATCCAATAACACACAGTTTAGCACCAATACTTGGTTACAACAAACTACCAATAGTGTGTTAACACACTAAACAGATAATTCGTGTCCGTGTCTAGTTCCTTTCATAACGCAGCAATAATTAAACGTTGGCTAGCTAGCACAAATATATTGTATTTAGCTGCTACAGTACAGTTATCTGGTCGTGTTGGCTAGCTAGCAATGGCTACTGTGTTGAGTTTGTTTGAAAAACGACTAGCTAGCTAGCTTGTGCTACACCCGGCACCGCCGAAAACAATGCTAACCTACAATAACTACCCACAACAGCCCATGATGCCTAACTATGACGCCATAGCTAACTAGCATGCTAGCATCCAATAACACACAGTTTAGCACCAATACTTGGTTACAACAAACTACCAATAGTGTGTTAAAACACTAAACAGATAATTTGTGTCCGTGTCTAGTTCCTTTCATAACGCAGCAAAAATTAAACGTTGGCTAGCTAGCACAAATATGTTGTATTTAGCTGCTACAGTACAGTTAGCTGGTCGTGTTGGCTAGCTAGCAATGGCTACTGTGTTGACTTTGTTTGAAAAACGGCTACCTAGCTAGCTTCGTGCTGCGGGCCTACCTACAATACCTAACTACAATCTAAATACATAATTAAGCCTTACTCCCTGTCCGTACCCTTATGG